>NC_063065.1:10352239-10652239 GCF_018812025.1 Megalobrama amblycephala
AATTGCGATTAATCATATCTAACATAAAAGTTAGTAATACATAATATGTGTGTATATAAATATATTTATATTGATTAATCAATATAATATTTTAATTGATTAATCACAATTAATTGCATCTAACACAAAAGTTTGTAAATACATAATATGTGTGTGTACATAAATATATTGATTAATCAATATAATATTCAAATCGATTAATTGTGATTAATCATATCTAACATAAAAGTTAATAATACATAATATGTGTGTATATATAAACATATAAACCGATTAATCGATATAATATTCAACTCGATTAATCGTGATTAATCACATCTAACATAAACGTTAGTAATACATAATATGTGTGTATATAAATATATTTATATTGATTAATCAATATAATATTTTAATTGATTAATCACAATTATTTGCATCTAACATAAAAGTTTGTAAATACATAATATGTGTGTGTACATAAATATATTGATTAATCGATATAATATTCAACTCGATTAATCGTGATTAATCACATCTAACATAAACGTTAGTAATACATAATATGTGTGTATATAAATATATTTATATTGATTAATCAATATAATATTTTAATTGATTAATCACAATTAATTGCATCTAACACAAAAGTTTGTAAATACATATGTGTGTGTACATAAATATATTGATTAATCGACATAATATTCAAATCGATTAATTGCGATTAATCATATCTAACATAAAAGTTAGTAATACATAATATGTGTGTATATAAATATATTGATTAATCAATATAATATTCAACTCGATTAATCGTGATTAATCACATCTAACATAAACGTTAGTAATACATAATATGTGTGTATATAAATATATTTATATTGATTAATCAATATAATATTTTAATTGATTAATCACAATTAATTGCATCTAACACAAAAGTTTGTAAATACATATGTGTGTGTACATAAATATATTGATTAATCGATATAATATTCAAATCGATTAATTGCGATTAATCATATCTAACATAAAAGTTAGTAATACATAATATGTGTGTGTATATAAATATATTCATATTGATTAATCAATATAATATTTTAATTGATTAATCACAATTAATTGCATCTAACACAAAAGTTTGTAAATACACAATATGTGTGTGTGTGTGTGTGTGTGTACATAAATATATTGATTAACCGATATAATATTTAAATCGAATAATTGTGATTAATCACATGTAACAAAAGTTTGTAAATATGTGTATAAATATATCTATATCAATTAGTTGATTAATCAATATAATATTCAAATCGATTAATTGCAATTAATCACATCTAACATAAAGGTTTGTAAATACATAATATGTGTGTGTATATATCACAATTAATCGCATATATTTAGAAAATTTTATGTTAAGACGTGATTAATTGCGATTAATCTTTTTGACAGCATTTTTTTTTTTTTTTTTAGAAAAATCACCATGCATTATCATTGGAAAAAAGTAACTTTTAAAAATTCCATAATGACAGCTTCCTTTGTGTTTAACAGGACAAAGATCTGAGGTCATTGTCAACTGGAGATATTCGAAAGTGTTCATGTAGTAAACCTTTCCAAAAGCACTATGTGAAACGACCTGAAGAGCTTCTCTGTGAATTAGACTGAAATTACTTACATAAAGAATTATATAACAGTCACCCTCAAAAAAATTTCCAAATGCTTGCTCTGGGACAGGGACCATTTGCATTTTCTAAAGAAACAGAAAACAGAATAATACATAATACTAGGAAAAACTTGTTTTCATGTTTGTGTCTTTTTTTTTTTTTTTTTTAAATAAATATTAAATCATAGAGCTCAAAAAAAATGGGAGAAAACCACAGTGGTCTCTTACATTGATGGTCCAGATCTGCAGGCCAGGCTTTCGCTGGATGTTTTTAAACACATCCTGGGCTTCAGTCATTCTGCTGGATTCTGAGAAGAAATCTCAACGCTCAAACTATCTGAATTAAAACAGATATCCACAATGCAATTCAAGACTGACAATAAAACTTCAGGTATATTGAATCACATTTTGACATTGAGAATCAAAATGTACCTGGAATCGATTCAGTCTTACTTACTTCAACAAAAAAACAAAAACAAACAAACAAACAAAAACATTGGGTTATTTTTAAAACTTAACACTTATAAACACATCTTCTACATAAGATAAAATTAGCATATTTTAACTGATAGATAGATAGATAGATAGATAGATAGATAGATAGATAGATAGATAGATAGATAGATAGATAGATAGATAGATAGATAGATAGATAGATAGATAGATAGATAGATAGATAGATAGATAGATAGATAGAGCAGTGTTTCACTATCTACTGTGTCATATTTCAGTTTTTAATTAAATGTCATGACAGATCTTTGCAAATGTGAACTATCAGGGAGCAATATTCCATCATCACTCATAACAGAGAACAGATGGTTTATTAAAGGATGATGAAGAGGATATGTGGAGATTTCACTTCCTCCAGAGATTCTGTACCACTAATAAACAGCACTGCCCAGTACCATGGCAACTAATGGATTTCACATTGAAGAATCTGCTCGGTAAACACAAAAACTACTTGGCAACAGAAATTTGTATCAGAACAGATCGCTATTCACACTACAAATTATGTGGAAATATTTTGCAACTCTGGGGTCACATGATAGCCAAAATCTCTTTCAGATGTTTCATCATGTACAGTATGTGTCCTGCTAAGGGCTTTGCTTCAGAATCCATTTCAAAAGCATATTCAGACAAATAGCAGGCAAATAATTAGCACACTGCAAATAAACAACTACAAATCAGCCGCCAGTCCTCTTCCATATAACTCAGTGTTAACAGTGAAAAGAAACGCTGACCTTTCGTAATCACAACGCAGCTGTTGCTAAGAAACTGGGGTGCGAGAATATTGACTGAAATATTGTGTTGAGGGTGGAGCATGAACACACAAGGAGCGCAAGGATCAAACAGAACAATCTCAGTAGGATGTAGAAGACACCATCCTGAGTAAAAAAACTCTCCAGTTTACGAATTTAATCAATAATTCACCCATATTGGATTTCTCAGAAAATGGTATTCAGTGAGAAAACGGACAAACTAAAGCACAGCTGTATGTTGGTCATATACACTGCCTATAGCCAAAAAATAGCTGTTTGGATTTAAATAGGCAAATGTTTAAAGGATTAGTTCACTTTTAAATAAAATTTTCCTGATAATTTACTCACCCCCATGTCATCCAAGTTGGCGGAACCACTTGGAAGGTGATCATTTGTTTATATAAAGCATAAACATTTACATTTTTTTCAAAAATGGCAGATTGTTTCGCTAGATAAGACCCTTATTTCTCGTCTGGTATTGTTTAAAGCCCTTTGAAGCTGCACTGAAACTGTAATTTTGACTTTCAGTCGTTTGGAGGCCATTGAAGTCCACTATAAGGAGAAAAATCCTGGAATGTTTTCATCAAAAACCTTCATTTCTTTTTGACTGAAGAAAGAAAGACATGAACATCTTGGATGACATGGGGGTGAGTAAATTATCAGGAAAATTTTATTTGAAAAGTGAACTAATCTTTTAAGAGTTTATGATTAGATCATCATCATGTATGTGAGTATTGTGTTTCCAGCATGTTATATGTTTGGAATCAGTTCTTTTAACCCTAATTGATGGAGTGTGTAGCTTTTCATTTCTAAACAACCATCTAGGAAGACGTATCATGGCTATATTCTAGGATGACAATGTAAAGATTCATCCAGCTCAAATTGTGAAAGAATTCAATGAATTCAAGTCTTTGGGATGTGCTGGAGTAGACTTTACAGAGTGCTCACCTTTTCCATTGTCAGTACAAGAGGTGCCTCAATTTTGGGTAAGGATCTTACTGACAATACTCTACTCCAGCACAATTTGAAACTGAAGAATATTGGCTTTATTATATGCATTTACGTGACTCATGTAATTCCTAACTGCGTGTCACAAAACAAGAAACTTTTTTGTTTTTTTGACATATTAGACATACAAATAAAAGTACATGTGTGCATATTTTAAAGGGGACCTATAATGCCCCTTCTACAAGATGTAATACAAGTCTCTGGTGTCCCCAGAATGTGTCTGTGAAGTTTCAGCTCAAAATACCCCACAGATCATTTATTATACAGTAGCTTGTCAAATTTGCCCCTATTTGGGTGTGAGCAAAAACACACTGTTTCTGTGTGTGTCCCTTTAAATGCAAATGAGCTGCTGCTCCCTCCGCTTTCCAGAAGAGGGCGGAGCTTTAACAGCTCATGCTTCGGTTGCTCAACAACAACAAAGCTGGAGAATCTCACGCAGTCAAAATGATGATGTTCAGCCTTACATTGTTCAAACCGGAGTCGGACACTGATGGAGAGACTCAGGAAGAAGTTACAACTTATAGAAAGTATCTGGCCATTTCTGAATGGTTTGTGGATAAATTTATGTAGTTTCTGTGGAGTTGATTCAAATCATTGACTAGCATGTGCCATTATGTTAATCTTTTGTGCAAATCTAGCATTAAATTGACCCTAGTTTGTGAAGCAGTCCTACGTAAACAACTCGTCCTCTTCTCTAAAGCAGCCCAACATGGCCTCATCCCCTCTGTTGCGAGTTCTCAGAGACAGGGTTTATGTCAATTTTAGGGTTAGTGATGTCACCAACCCAGGAAGAAGCTCGTTGTAGTCCCTACCAGCCATTTGTTGTAGTCCTTAAACAGGGAATTCTTTAAAAGAAAATATCTCTCTTTGCATTGAACTTTGAGCATCGTAACTTTGCAGATATTGTTTATGCTCAAACAGCATACCAAATAAAGTAAAAAAAAAAGTGAAATCATAATCAACCACCCCTTTAATGCAAACATTATTTGCAAATAGTTCAAACTGATCCTAATGTCCCCCCCCCAATGTTCAAGACATGGTTATGGCCTCAGAAGTAACACATCTCAACAGCTTTTAATCTCTCATATGATCATGTTACATTAAATTAACGTTCAAATAACACATTCATCTCTGACAAACAGCTTATTACTAAAGCACAATCTACTGTACAAGCGCACTGCGTATTTAATAGTTTTGTGTGCTTTCTGTCCTGAATGACTGGTTTTCCCGTCTATTGACAAAGCTTTTTAAACAACAGTCGACACATAAGTCCTGATCAGTTACATGGTTTAGTCTTATATTTCCCAGTGAGAGTTTGTTCATGCAGGATGTTGTAATTCTTTATGACAAATTTATAAGTTACACAGTATAAAATACTCGAACAGAGTAAAATTTCCATCAATGAGTCTGACTAATGCAATTCCACTTTATATGTATTACAAATAAAGTGTATTGTTTTAGTTAAGTAAAAGTTAACTTTAATTATGTAAACTTTGACAAAGTATATTTTTGTATATGTACCATCAAATGACTGATTAGTTATGATAGTTTAAATATATTTTGCTCTTACCTGTATGTTGCACACAGAAGTATTGTTCAGGGTAGTAATGTATTAATGTATTAATGATGAATGTCTATAAGCGGCTTCCTCTCCCTGTGTGTATTGTGAATGTGTGCTGATCAGGGTAGGGCTTGTATATGTCCAGCCCTACAGGTGAGAACACACCTTAATACTGATACTAGACTTTATATGGACAAGAATAGGAGTTCCTTTGACCTCTTACGTACATAACCCTATAAATAAACCTTTAGAAAGAAACAAATATATATATAAAAAAACCTTTAGAAACAAACTAACACAAAAGCCAATAAATGACATCTAAAAATATGCACTTGCTTGTCCATTCATGGTTTAAAAATATTAAGCAGCACAAGTGACAAGTTTGATCATAATAAGAAATGTTTCTTGAGCAGCAAATCATAATGATTTCTGAAGGATCATGTGACTCTGAAGACTGGAGTAATGATGCTGAAAATTCAGCTTAGGAATAAATTACATTTTAAAATATATTACAATAGAAAACAGTTATTTTAAATTGTAAAAATATTTCACAGTATTTCTGTTTTTACTGTATTTTTTATCAAATAGATGCAGCTTTGGTGAGATATCAATATAATGAAAGTGAATATACAGTACAGTAGGGAGCATAAACGTAACTTACACATGACCTATAGGATTTTTGTGCTATATTCCATGTCTTCTGAAGTCGTTCTGAGCTGAGTTGTGTTTTTTACATAAATCACAAGAATGATTCAGCTCACATCAGTGAATAATGACTTGAATTTTTGGTATTTATGTCTTGTAATATAGTGCATTATATAGTTATATAGACTACTTTTATGGAGTTTTTCCATATTTTCTCCTCTCATGTTTCACAGAAGAAAGAATGCTAAACATGTGTGAAACAACATGAGCGTGAATAACCGAAATTTTGGATGAACCCTTTACATGAATAAGGAATCTCCATCATAATCACACATTCTCTCAGTTATCTAAAACAAGCTTGTTTGAAGTTGGTGGATGTCAGAGCGACTCAAGCGTCTCTTTCCTGCTCTGGATTCCACTCACATCAGCTCTGTGTCTCAGCTCTTTCACTCTCAGATCATAGGGAACGCTTCAGACGGGAACGCCACACAGACACTCAAGAGAGGCAGAGAAATGAGACAGTGATTAATCTCTTCCACTCCAGCAGATGGGGAGACTGAGCGAACGAATCCCCTGTGAGATGCTCTTGGACAGATATCAGACGCTTCCTATGGCAAACGGCCCATCAGCCGCGAACAAATAAAGATAAGCGGCAAAGTGGTGCTTCATTAAGGTTTAGAGGCTTCCCCTTAATTGCAGGCCAGAATGCCATTCTGAGCGAGACAGAAAAAGGTAGACGCTGTTTCTATGGGTGATCAATAGTAGCTACAGTGTGTGAGACAAAACATAATTACAAGGATAAAAGTAAACAGACATTTATAACGAGGAAAAACAGCTTCTTTCAGGAGTGAAAACAGCATTTTTAATGATATCTAACTATCTAATCTATCTATCTATCTGGGTGTAACGACATTCAAACTGAACCGAAAAACCAAACCACCTACAGTACAAACCGCGATACTCTCATGGCGTACCGAAAGCGCCCCGCCCAGCCCTGGTCCATTTGGATCAACATGACAAAAACGCATTATAGCCTAACCACCATTAATCACAACAAGCTCGCGTTTTGTTACTTTTGATAAGAAACAAAGTGCCCTCTTTCAAATTCTGTCCATTTCATCACGAAATTCAAACAAAAAAAATGCCGTTTTGACGCTCTTTAAAGGTGCCCTCGAATGAAAAATTGAATTTATCTTGGCATTGTTAAATAACAAGAGTTCAGTACATGGAAATGACATACAGTGAGCCTCAAACTCCATTGTTTCCTCCTTTTTATATAAATCTCATTTGTTTAAAAGATCTCCGAAGAACAGGCGAATCTCAACATAACACAGACTGTTACATAACAGTCGGGGTGTACGCCCCCAATATTTGCATATGCCAGCCCACGTTTCCAACATTATAAAAGGCATTAGACAAGGGCAGCCAGTATTAACATCTGGATCTGTGCACAACCAAATCATCAGACTAGGTAAGCAAGCAAGAACAATAGTGAAAAATGGCAGATGGAGCAATAATAACTGACATGATCCATGATAACATGATATTTTTAGTGATATTTGTAAACTGTCTTTCTAAATGTTTCGTTAGCATGTTGCTAATGTACTGTTAAATGTGTTTAAAGTTACCATCGTTTCTTACTGTATTCACGGAGACAAGAGTGCCATCGCTATTTTCATTTTTAAACACTTGCAGTCTGTATAATGCATAAACACAACTTCATTCTTTATAAATCTCTCCAACAAAGTAGTATTAGCCGTTAGCCACGGAGCACTATCAAACTCATTCAAAATCAGAAGTAAACAATATAACAGTATACAATACTCACATAATCCGCCGCATGCATGCCGCATGCATGACAAACACTTTGTAAAGATCCATTTTGAGGGTTATATTAACTGTGTAAACTTTGTTAAGGCACTGTTCAAGGCAAGCGCGAGCTCCGTGGGCGTGGACCACGGGATTTAAAGGGGCCGCAGCATAAAATCGGCGCGTTTATAATGATGCCCCAAAATAGGCAGTTAAAAAAATTAATTAAAAAAAACCTATGGGGTATTTTGATCTGAAACTTCACAGACACATTCAGGGGACACCTAAGACTTATATTACATCTTTTAAAAACACAATCTAAGGCACCTTCTATGTGGCTTGACAGATCTCTGTACAGGCATCTCATTTTAAGCGGGAGTGCGATCATCTCTTCCTCTTTAATACTAATTACAGAATAAACATGAATGAACATCTGGTATGTTGAAAGATACAGTACAACTTACTGAAACATAATATCTTGTGTAATCGCTCAATCAGTGTTTCAACGGCAGAAAGAATAAAAGCTTGTAAACAGTCACGTAGCATTTACCTCAGGCGAATCCACAGCTTGTTTGTCTCTTTCGCTAAATTTGAATAAAATGAAAACTAAAAGACTTTCAAATCACATGAGCCAATATTTTATTCACAATAGAACATAGATAACATAACAAATGTTTAAACTGAGAATTTTTACAATTTTATCCACTAAATGAGCTAATTTCAGATTTGATGCCTGCTGCAGGTCTCAAAATAGTTGTCACGGGGGCAACAAATGGCTGAAAAAGCAAGAAATTTTGAAAAGATTCAGCTGGGAGAACATCTAGCAACTAATTAAGTTAATTGATATCAGGTCTGTAACATGATTAGCTGTAAAAGGGATGTTTTAGAGAGGCTCCAATCTGTGAAAGAATGCATAAAAAGATTGTGGAATACTTTAAAAACAATGTTCCTCAACATCAAATTGCAGAGGCTTTGCAAATCTCATCATCTACAGTGCATAACATCATCAAAAGATTCAGAAACTGGAGAAATCTCTGTGCATAAGGGACAAGGCCGAAGACCTTTATTGCATGCCCGTGGTCTTCGGGCCTTCAGACGACACTGCATCACTCATCGGCATGATTGTGTCAATGACATTACTAAATGGGACCAGGAATACTTCCAGAAACCACTGTCGGCAAACACAATCCGCTGTGCCATCTGCAGATGCCAATTAAAGCTCTATCATGCAAAAAGGAAGCCATATGTGAACATACAGTATGTGTCCAGAAGCGCCATCGTGTCCTGTAGGCCAAGGCTTTTTTAAAATGGACTGTTTCAAATTGGAAAAGTGTTCACAGTAAAATCCCCAGAGTTCAATCAACTCTGCTCAGAGTACATATGGTCCCTCTCTAAATAGTGTTAAAGTAACACTGAAGCAGAGTTAAAGTTAATGAGATAATTAAGCAATTAATAAGGCTGTGGCTGAAGTCAGTTGTAGTTCTTGTGTTTCTCTTTTCTTCAGTGATTCTGCTTGTTAACAGCAGGTGTTCATCACTAACGCACAATCATTAATTAATTAATTGCTTAATTATCTCATTAACTTTAACTCTGCTTTAGTGCTATTTTAACACTATTTAGAGAGGGACCATATGTACTCTGAGCAGAGTTGATTTAACTCTGGGGATTTTACTGTGAACACTTTTCCCATTTGAAACAGTCCATTTTAAAAAAGCCTTGGCCCACAGGACACGATGGCGCTTCTGGACACATATGATTTTGCTGTGTTCTATGGTCAGACGAGTCCAAATTTGACATTCTTGTTGGAAATCACGGGCGCCGTGTCCTCCGGGCTAAAGAGGAGGGAGACCTTCTAGCGTGTTATCAGCGTTCAGTTCAAAAGCCAAATATTCTTTGATTGCATGGGGGTGCATAAGTGCATACGGTATGGGCAGCTTGCATATTTTGGAAGGCACTATGAATGCTGAAATGTATATAAAGTTTTTAGAGCAACATATGCTCCCCTCCAGACGACATGTATCTATCTATCTATCTATCTTAGAATTAACTTTTTTTACTTCCACCCTCACAAAGGCCCATTGAAACAGAAATAACACAATTTCCAGCATACAATTAGATTCTCTTTTCTCAATGTCAGGATATTTCAATTCTAACAATAAAAGCTTTCTGAGTGAATTTAATATGAAGAAACTCAATGACACTGTTTAAGGAAAGAGATCAATAGGATTTGGGCAAAATTGATTATGTTTACCCCAGTGTCATTATTACGTAAAGGTTTACCAGCTGGTTGAGTAATCCATTAAAGTGTTTGTGAAGCAACACAAACTTGTCCATTGCAGTATGTTGGTAGTAAACGCTTAGTTTTACTGTATTACTCAAATAAGCACTTAACACTGCATAAGGAGGAACCTTTAGGATTAACAGCATTTTTCTCACTAATGACATAGAACAGCATGACCTTCCCTCTCGGTGCACACACATAGACAAACATTCATGACAATAGTAAAGCAAACAGATATGACTCATTTCCAGAGGAGCAACCCAACATAAGAGAGCTCATATTCAGCTGGTCCTTTCATCCACCGTCCCAGAAACACCTTAGGCAAACATCTCTCTGACAGCACCCAAATTCAAAATGTAATTTTATACTCTCAAACACACACTGTGCAGTTTTCATCTCTAAGAAGCAAAACACACAATCCATAAAGTTCAAGGTCATGTGATTCACAGAGGTTTCTAGGTACCATATTTGGATATTCTGAAGTTAATCATTGAGATCAAGGAACTCCTGACAGTGTAAATATATCATAAAATCTTTTGTAATCTAAAATAAATATTTTATTTAAGTCAAAGAAATTATTTTATAACTAAATCAATCCGACTACTACATTAGAGAAAAACCAACATAAAGTAATTTTTATCAGGTGAGGTCAAAAATATTTTCCTTAAAGTGGTCTTTTCACTTTCAAAGTGTAAACTGAGACATAAAATATGAAATATTTGTGGAAATGTGAAAACCATCTTACCTTTCTCAGACTCCAAGGTCAAACACATACAATAACTCAATAATGTATAAATGCACAGCTCACCACCGCCACATATATTTCCATTGCAAAAAAAAAAAGAGAAAATCTAAGCTTTTTCTAAAGTTTTACCACCAAAAATAACTATTTACTGTCACAGGTAGCCTTTTGGTTTCTTCTCTGTAAGTGAACCGGTTAAGGTTCATGACAAATCATGCAGCAAACTAGACGAGCGCACAGAGTTTGCTCATTAACTATTTTTTTACACAGCCCACATTTCTGAGCACACCATTATTTACACGAAATCAATCTTGTTGAGGAAAACCAAGCATATTTAAGTTCACTGTACTGTAAAGATCTTGTACAATGGACTCATTGTGTGTAATCCGCTCATGGCTTCCCAGCATCCCTTTGGCACATACTCAAATGAAATGCACACAAACAGACACAAACATGTGAGCCATTCTTTATACTGATTGCATCTTTTATTTTGATAATGATGATTATTAATTTCAGATCCTGATGTATTGGATTGCTGATTTTTTCCACAATATATGTTGTATTATTAGTTCAAATCACAGTTGGGTAATAGATGCAAACATTTCCTTTGAACACAACGCTTATATGCTATATTTTCAAAGGCATAAATTAACCCAAGAAAATAACGGCATCATCTTTTGCTTGATAATACCATTCAGTCCAGTGAAGACACCTGACCGTCACCGTAAAGTCTTCATGAATTTTAAAAGACTCATTGTTCGCCTTGGTCTTACAGTAAGTGTTTGTTTAAAGGTTTTGAATTGTAAATATGCAGCATACAAAAACTCAATTGTGTCCTCATAAAAACAACAGTCAGAAGGCACTTCGTTTGGTACGAGAACGAGAAAAAATAAATCACAGTTGTTGGAACTACCGATGACGTCACGGAAAAGACTGTCTGCATAGTCTGAACAGAAAAAAAGTTCAAAGTGTTTTCACGGCGGTCCAGAAAAATAGCTGTCGTTCTGTTCTTTTTTCCTGGTAAGTATACTCAAGGATAGTAAACTCTTAAAAAATGACGCTTCATTCTGCATCAAAAGTGAGCATATATATTTGCTTGCCAAGGAACATTGTTGGCCGTTGGTCCATTGAGGGAGAAAAGTAGCGTTCGTTGGGTTAGTGGTGTCCTCTAGAGGCCAGAGCTGAACGTTGGCTCGACCCCAGATGGATGGAGGGAATTGTTTGTGTTTGCAAGGCAGTGTTGGACCCGTGTGCTACCTGGTCCTCAGGCTCTGTAACACACCGTAAACGTCCGTCTCTCTGCTCAGGCCTTCAAACAGTGGCAGTAAATCCAGCAGCTCGGTGTCTGTCATGTCATCAAACCACGACTGCACCGGCACCTGCAAACACACAAACGCCATTACAAAAAGACACTTTAAACATATGCTGAAAAACACTAGCTAAAAACTTTTTTCAAAAGTACCGAATTTGGTACCAACTTGGTACTGAAATTTTAATCTCAGCGTTTGAAAGCAGACGTCTTTCAGCAGATCCGTCTATCAGTGGATGTATTAGAGATTAAAAAATGTTATTTTTGTGACCCTGGACCACAAAACCAGTCATAAGCCGCACGGGTATATTTGTAGAAATAACCAACAATACATTGTATGGTTCAAAATTAGCGATTTTTCTTTTCCAAAAATCATTAGGATATTAAGTAAAGATCATGATCCATGAAGATATTTTGTACATTTCCTACCGTAAATATATCAAAAATGTATTTTTGTAAGTAATATGCATTTGCATATGCAACTTTAAAGGCGATTTTCTCAATATTTTGATTTTTTTGCACCCTTAGATTCCAGATTCCAGTTGTATCTCAGCCAAATATTGTCCTATCCAAACAAATTGACCCTTATGACTGGTTGATATGTAGTCCTGGGTCACATATAATAAAATATATAAAAAATTTTAATCCTTAAAGGTGCCATCGAACATTTTTTTATAAGATGTAATATAAGTCTAAGGTGTCCTGAATGTGTCTGTGAAGTTTCAGCTCAAAATACCCCATAGATTTTTTTTTAATTAATTTTTTTAACTGCCTATTTTGGGGCATCATTAACTATGCACCGATTTAGGGGCTGCTGGCCCTTTAAATCTCATGGTCCCTGCCCATCGAGCTCGCAACTCTATAATACAGTGCATTTACAAAGTTCACACAGCTAATATAACCCTCAAATGGATCTTTACAAGATGTTTGTCATGCATACTGCATGTATGCGTCGGATCATGTGAGTATAGTATTTATTTGGGTGTTTATATTTGATTCTGAACGAGTTTGATAGTGCTAACGGGCTAACATTACACACTGTTGGAGAGATTTATAAAGAATGAAGTTGTGTTTATGCATTATACAGACTGCAAGTGTTTAAAAATGAAAATAGCGACGGCTCTTGTCTCCATGAATACAGTAAGAAACGATGGTAACTTTAACCAACAGTAGCCTACATTAGCAACATGCTAACGAAACATTTAGAAAGACAATTTACAAATATCACTAAAAATATCATGTTATCATAGATCATGTCAGTTATTATTGCTCCATCTGCCATTTTTCGCTGTTGTTATTGCTTGCTTACCTAGTCTGATGATTCAGCTGTGCACAGATCCAGACATTAATACTGGCTGCCCTTGTCTAATGCCTTTTATAATGTTGGGAACATGGGCTGGCATATGCAAATATTGGGGGCGTACACCCCGACTGTTACGTAAATGTTGAGATTCGCCTGTTTTCCGGAGGTCTTTTAAACAAATGAGACTTATATAAGAAGGAGGAAACAATGGAGTTTGAAACTCAGTGTATGTCTTTTCCATGTACTGAACTCTTGTTATTCAACTATGCCAAGGTAAATTCAAATTTTTAATTCTAGGGCACCTTTAATATATACGCTGATAGACGGATCTGCTGAAAGACGCCTGCTTTCAAACGCTCCCGCCGTGTGTATCTGTGTAAGCGCTCGGTGAAGAGCATCATTGATGTCTATTTACAACATGTTTTTGAAGCTTTGATCATTGTATCCAATCACAGACATATCTGATGAGTGCATGAACACAATGGCCAATCAGAGGTGTTTAATAATCCTCTCAACAGCACTCAAAATGCTACGGGGAAATGCTGGTATCGTCACATTTTAAATTTTTAACTATATGAGGGTGAATAAATTATGATATAATTTTCATTTTTGGGTGAACTATTCCTTTAAGAAAACACTTTTCCTTTTAACAGTCAGCAAGATTTAGTCAATTTCATGAACTAAATGTGTACAATAACTGTAACTTGTTCTGTCCCCCCCTATTATACTGAAGTTCTTTCATGATTCAGTCCGTTTAAAAGTATGGAAGTACTAGGGTTGCACAATTTGGGGGAAAAAATCGAACTTTTATTTTCTGATAAAAATTGTGATTGCAATTTAAGAAGCATTAAAAAATAAATAAATACATAAAAAAGTGCTTGTTTGTAGGGCTGCATAATTTGGCCAATTTCTTTGAATATACAGTATATCAACATCAAACTGTAATAATATTAATAATAATATTTTCTTCATTTATTATTAAAATATCAAACAAAATAAGAATTTATTAGTTAATTAATTAATTAATTATTTACCGTTAAATAAAACAACAGCATATTGAAGAAAAAAAAAATATTATTACTATTATTATTTTATAGCGCAAATTTAAAATTACAATACTAATATTTATGACAAAATGTGCATTGTAACTCAGAGCAGATGCAAAGATGAGTTTGTGTGGAGCACTAAAGCATACTGAGATTTTGATTTATTCCGGTTTATCGCGCAGGAGGTACTGTTGACAGCAGTGGCAGATAAAGGCATACGAGACACAGCCAACCAACTTATTTTGCCAACTGTGTGCAGTGTCTTGAGAAGAGGTCTCCACTTTCTCAGATATAACAGGCTTTAATAAGCACCTTTAGCTCATTAGTTTCAATACAGAATAACACCTTCTAATCTAACAGGATGGATGCGAGCATGTGTAGGAGGTGACAGCACTGAGGTAGGATCTGTCTGACTGCGGTTTCCTCCACAGGTCTCTCGCTACAGACTGAGTCTATAATTGATGAGAAGTTTTGACAAAGGAGTGTAGAGTGCCAGTGCCTGGGTTCTACCTCATTAGTTCCACTGGAAAAAAATGATTCAGGGATAAAAGACAGATTCACACACATCACAAGTTCTAGGAGTCAACATGCAACCTATATTATATAGTAAAAGTGTATTCTGATGCTGTAATGTCAAGTCAAATGCAGGTGCAGCCCATAGTGGTACGTACAGCGTTCTCTGGATGGAAGATGTAGGAGGCAGGTGAGTTGTCCACTATGATGACTTTGTTGAGCTCCCGGCCCAGTCGGCTGAGGTCTTTGACGTAGTTCCCCCGGTGGAACACGCAGGATTCCCTGAAGAGCCGTGCCCTGAACACACCCCACTGGTCCAACAGGTCTGCTACAGGGTCAGCGTACTATAAGACCAAAAACAGAGACAGCGATGAGCGTAGCACACAAACATAATATGAGATTTATAATATTTAGATTACAATTATACTACTTTTAATATTTAAAGGGGACCTATTCATTTTGTTTTGGGGTCTACTAGAATGGGTTTTCATGCTTTATTTTTCAAAAAACATTTTTCATATATTTTAAATTGTTGCATCACAACTCTTCCCAATCTGTCAATAACATTCTGTTTAGTTCCTGTCTCTATGAAGCCCCTCCTTCCAAAAAGCACAGTGTGCTCTGATTGGCCGGCTGGACCAGTGTGTTGAGATTGGTCAACTGCTTCGAACATGTTTCAGAAATGTCACGACTCTTAACCTCGAGTTTCAACACACTACTAACACAACTCAGCGAGGCCTCGCCCCCTTTTTTCACGTATGCCTTGGGCGGGAATTATTTAAATGTGGAACATTGTGACGTGTTCGTTCCCAGAAGAAAACTAAAGACTACAGTAGTCTGCAACTACTTTGCAGACCTTTTTCATGCTTAAACAGCAACATTACATGCTAAAGCAAACTGTAAATTTTCTTGTTACGGTGTAATTATACATTTAAAGGGATATTTCACCCAAAAATGAAAATTATCCCATAATTTACTCACCCTCAAGCCATCCTAGGTGTATATGGGCCCTATAATACACCCGGCGCAATGCGACGCAAGGCGCAGCGCAAGTGTGTTTGCTAGTTTGCGTCCGGCGCCGTTCGCGTTTTCCCGTTCAGCGCCATGTCCTTAAATTGGTAAATGCATTTGCGCCAGTTAGTGCGCCCATTGGCGTGCTGGTCTAAAAAAAGAGGTGTGTTCAGGTGCATTGCCGATGCATTGCTATTTTAAGGAGCTGAAAATAGACTGCGCCATAGACCAACTCAAACCTGGTCTAAAGTCTAAAGTCAATGGCGCAATATTTTTTTGTTAGAGCACGCTGGTAGAAACTGCGCCTCTGGGCGCATCCACAGTGCGCATTGACTTTGCTTATTACACACAGGGATGCGCATCACACAAACATGCCAAATATTAAAAACAAAAGGATTACAGTGTAAAAGAATATTATTGTGTAGGCTACATAAATATAAAAATGTAACTTCGTTTAACTTCTAACTAAACGTTTAAATTCGTGCACGAGCAGATCGGTTTCTTCGCTTGAAAAGCGTTCAGCTTTTCCGCCAACATATTCCGCCATGTAAATAGCAATCCGCCATGGCGCGAGCGCATCTCGCTCTTAAAGGGAATGGGAGATGACACTCTGGTTGGTTTATTGAACGTTACGCCCATTACTCATTAAGAGAATAGGGACAACCCATTTCAAAAATGCGCCCCGGCGCATGGACCGTTTTTCCGTCGTTAAAATAGCAAAAGTGGATTTGGACACGCCCTGAGTGCACCTGCGCCGTGCGCTTTACACTTTGCGTTTAGATCGTTAAAATAGGGCCCTATGACTTTCTTCTTTCAGCCGAACACAATTAAATTTATTAAAATTACTAATATCCTGGCTCTTCCCAGCTTTGTAATGGCATTGAATAGTGCCCAAGTTTTTGAAGCTCCAAAAAGGGCATCCATACATCATAACAGAAATCCATACGATTCCAGTGGGTTAATAAATGCCTTCTGAAGGGAAACGATGGATATTTTTCTTACAAAAACCCATATTTAAAACTTTATAAACTTCGATCACTGGCTTTCGACAATGGCTGTATGAGAGTTCATGAGAGAGTCGAGATCCGGTGGAAGGGTGACCTTTGACTCGACTCGTATGACATGAAACATAGTTTGAGGTCACCCGTTCCAACTCTCTTGTGAACGCGCGTATGGCCGTTGCGCTTTTTGGAGCTTCAAAAATTCAGGCACTATTCATTGCCATTACAAAACTGGGAAGAGCCAGGATATTACTTAATATAACTCTGATTGTGTTCGGCTTAAGGAAGAAAGTCATACACACCTAAAATGGCTTGAGGGTGAGTAAGGGTGCGTTCACACTTGTACTTCGTTTGGTTTGTTTGGTCCAGACCAATAAAAAAAAATGAAAAAACATTTAGTCCTGGTCCGATTAGCGTTCAGATTGGCAATTTTATCACCGAACCAAAAGATACATAACCTAAAGGCATAGGGATACGTTCACAACCTGATGTCTGTGATGGGCAAACCCGCGACTATGACGAGAAAAACCAATATTCGTGAGGATTCTGTCCTTTTTAGGTTCTCATCTTCCTGTTTTTGGTTCGTTTACATGTCTTTGGTCTGTGTTGCATTCATATATCATTCGAACCGCACCAGAGTTCGTTTGGAAGCGGACCGAGATCCATCTTTTCAGCGGTCTCGGTCCGCTTGTTTGGTGCGCACCAGGGTTCGGATGGCAGCGTTCACATATGTTCAAAAGAACCGCACTAACAGAGCAATCGCACCAGGATTCATTTTTGGATGAACTATCCCTTTAAGTACTGACTAATATTAATTATTAGTTAAATATTAGTCATTCTATTTTGACAAGGAATCAGTTTTCTTGCTGCCAAAATTGAATGTTATGCAAGGATAGCATGTTATATAAATACCAGAGGTGAATTATGCATCATATCGTGAACAAAATGAAAGATTTGCAATGCATGAACCAAACTCACTGCCGACAAACTTTCTGACTCAGTTTTCCACACATCGTTTTTAGTATAAATCATATAGAAGGGTGAAATCACTCTCAATAACATTATCGTCCTCTGTTCCACCTCGAAAATCTCACAGGAGATGGATCCTGTGAGCTCCACTGACTTCACTTCATCACTTATTTGCATAAAGTTAAACTTTTCTCAACTTTGTTGAGTCACTAGGCGCACGCACATTGCATTGCAATGCTGCTAATGTCGCTGAAAAATCAACAATTTTCATTGAAAATGACTTCTGTTGCTATAAATGGAGTCTATAAAACATCGACTAATTGACAAAATGGATCCGACGGTTTATGCGCAGTGTGAAGAAACCCTAGAGACCCTTACCTTAGCCAGGCTGGCTGTAAAAAGAACACATTCAAACAGTTCGCCCATTTTCTGCAGAAACTCATCCACATGAGGCCTCTTCAGCACGTAGACCTTCGAACAAACCAAATAAACAGCTATTACTGATGGAAATGAATCGATTCTGAATCCTGGAAATGGATGAGACGCTAACACTGAACTTTCAACAAACCTCTCCGTAGTCTTGAACTCGTCGTTCAGTTGCTGCAACCGAGTGCAAGTAACCAAGAACAGGCCAACCCTGATCCAAAAAGCCTATCCTGGATTACTTGAACCAGGTATCAGCCACTTCGCAGATGTGCTCCAGCAACAAATGAGCCATATTGACTCACACACAGACTTACTATCAACACAATTCAGACTCCCCTTCAGTGTGTTTATTCTGAGCTTTCGGCTGGTGACATTTATTTACTTCAAGTTAGTTACCTCGAGCGAGTGCTGCTGACTACATCGCACACAACGACTCAAGGAGAATGATAAAAGGAAATGAGTTCAGATTCAGACTGTGATTTAGCATCAACCCTTTGGGGCCACTCACATATTACTTTTTCTTAAGAGATGAAAGGATGGGCAAAAAAAAAAAGAAGAAAACTTAATAAAAATACAAAGCCTCAGAGGACACATGGTGGAAAGCAGAAAAAAATCATTAATGCTAATGTCTTAATACGACAGAAAATCCACAGAACAGTGCGGCCGCTATTCAAAGTTATCTTTTACAGTAATATTCCAGGTTCAGTAAGTTAAAGGATTAGTTTTTTTAAGATTTCCTGATAATTTACTCATCCCCATGTCATTCAAGATGTTCATGTCCTTTTCTCTTCAGTCGAAAAGAAATTAAGGTTTTTGATGAAAACATTCCAGGATTTTTCTCCATATAGTGGATTTCAACGGTTGAAGGTCAAAATTACAGTTTCATTGCAGCTTCAAAGCATTCTACGTGATCCCAGACGAGAAATAAGGGTCTTATCTAGAGAAACCATCACTCATTTTCTAAAAAAAAATAAAAATTTTATACATTTTAACCATAAATGCTCATCTTGAACTAGCTCTCTTCTTCTTCTTCTCTATTTGAATTCCAGCAGTGTAGACACTGCTAAGTGTATTACTGCCCTCCACAGGTCAAAGTTTGAACTAATTATTATATACTTGCACTAGCATATTGTATATGACAATTTACTTCAAACTTTGACCTGTGGAGGGCAGTAATACACTTAACAGTGTCTACACTGCCGGAATTCTAATAGAGAAGAAGAAGAGAGCTAGTTCAAGATGAGCATTTATGGTTAAAATGTATAAAATTTGAATTCTTTTTTAGAAAATGAGTGATGGTTTCTCTAGATAAGACCCTTATTCCTCGTCTGGGATCGTGTAGAATGCTTTGAAGCTGCAATGAAACTGTAATTTTGACCTTCAACTGTTTGGAGGCCATTGAAATCCACTATATGGAGAAAAATCCTGGAATGTTTTCATCAAAAACCTTAATTTCTTTTCGACTGAAGAAAGAAAGACATGAACATCTTGGATGACATGGGGGTGAGAAAATTATCAGGAAATTTTAATTTGAAAGTGAACTAATCCTGTAAGAGATGAAAGGATGGGCAAAAGAAAAAAGTAAACTTAATAAAAATACAAAACCTCAGAGGATTTTTCATTACGATTCAAAGTTGATTTATCTTTTACAGTAATATTCCAGGTTCAGAAAAAGTTAAGCTAAAAGGAAATACAAAAACACAGCCTGAGCTTTCTTTGTAATCCATTGCCGACAAAGTGTGAACATTTACCCATGGCTACATTTGAACCCCTTTGCACGGTACCTGATGAACTGTTCCGTCAATCTCCACAGGGACTATAAAGTCTGCGTTGCTGATGGGCTGCGGGCACAAAACAGGAAATCACACATTAGGAGTCTGCTTGAAACCCACTGTAAGAATGTTAGAGCTGTATCAGCTGCAGTGTTCTCTAAGAGAGAGCCAGAGGGAGGCATCCATCGCTTCACTGCTACCTGTAGTCAAGCCTTTCAATTACACTTCTTTGAGCTTTAAGAGTGTATGTGCACGAGCGTGCGCATTTGAGCCTGTGTTTCTGACAGCTGACTGCACGGAGCTGGGAACGGCAAACTTCTTTGAAAAGAGACTTGATACGCTTTTAAAGAAAGCAGAGGGAGAGAGAGGAGGAGACGTGCTGTAGAGCAAAGGGAGACGATGAAAGAAACGCAGCGGGCGCTCTGAGCTCTCGTAATGCAAAGAGAGAAAGGGAACAGGAGATGAGGAGAGGAGAGACAACTTTTGCTCGCTGCATTTTTCAGGTGCTTGTTAAAAACAAGGTAATTTTGGTTCTCAGTTCTGATTGGACGGCAGAGAAGGAAGCTCATCCAGAGGGTATCTGTCCCCTCTCTGACCGGGTTTGCATAACATCATGGTTATGAATGGATAGTTTCATTTACAACACAATTTAACAGACACACACTCACAAAAAAAAAAAAAAAAATAAATAAATAAATAAAAATGTCTTAATCAGATGTGTCTTTCAGAACAAGTACATCCTCAAAACAAGATCAATTTATACATTTTATAATTTTAAATAATTTATTTTATATTTAAATAATATAATGTTCTTACCCAATTGGCATATTTCTTTTTTTAACCATAGATTTAACAACATTTAAAAATGATTTAATGCTTAAAAAAGAACAAACTACTCAACAATGGGGTAAGTAAACTTAAAATTATCTGAAATATAAATTTATATATATGACCCTGAACATACATGTATGAACATTTTTCTAGCTCAGCAAAGTATTGGAAAATTTCAGGGAATGCAATTTTTAAAGTTTTTAAATTCAGAAGGCTATTGTTCTGATAACAAGGATAAAACTATCTATACATTATTAAGTACTATCAAATTTGCACTTTCATTCCATATATTGCAAATTTTGTTCCATATATTCAGGTTTCATTCCATATATTCAGGTTTCATTCCATATATTCAGAGTTTCATTCCATATATTCAGTTTCATTCCATATATTCAAGTTTCGTTCTTTATATTCAGACTTTCAATTTTCATTCCATATACTCAAACTTCATATTATAAATACAATAATTTCCTGAACATTATGGTATAATTATATATATATATTGTATAAAAAACATTGTATAAATCATATACATGTATAAAATATCTAAACATTTTTATTTATTTTTGTAAGACTAATATCTATATCTATATATCTATATATCTATATCTATCTATCTATCTATCTATCTATCTATCTATCTATATATATATATATATATATATATATATATATATATATATATAGATAGATAGATAGATAGATAGATAGATAGTCTTACAAATATAAATTGTCTTATTTTAAAAATGTTTAGATATTTTATACTGGAAAAAAAAGATCAAATAAAGTAAGAAAATGAACTTTCTTAGTGCACAGTTACTAAATGTTTATCTAGAAATACAGTGGACACTTTTTTGAATGTTTAAGAACTTCAATGTCTAAATATTTAATGAAGGGACTGATTTCAGATCAGTTTTCACAGTCAACAGATTTACACATCAATTCATAATATGGCCAGTAGGAGGAGTGTGTGACCTATACTATTGAGGATCGTGAATGACATATTAGCTGGAAAACACAATCTTGAATCCTATTATCATATAAATCTATATCTTTATATATCTTTATTATAAGCTTCTACTGTCCTCTAAACAAAAGAATCAACTGTCAGAAAGTGCAGTGTATAATCTCTGAGAGAGAGAATGAGAGGGATTAGAATGATGTGTATATACTGTAATACATCTATAAATTTAATATAAATTTTATTACACGGCAGTCTAAAATTTTAATTGCTGCATGCAGTGGGCAAATATGTTTGTGTAATGAACTGCACATACAGTATACAACTAATATATGTACTGAACAATTTATAGGCAAACTCAATACAAAAATGTAGTTGGAAGGGGTCTGGTATAATTTCATTTTGTGAAAATGACCATCTGACTGTACATTATCCCACTTAATGCATGGCTACTTACCATGTAAGTAAATGCACTGACTTTGGATATTGATTTGAGATTAAATTATTAATAAACAGAGTGTAGATTGCTATATGAGATGTATAGAATACTGTAAGAGACTGGTTTACTGGTCAATATACCAAAGTATTCTGAATATCAAATGTTTAAACAACATTTAATACTTCAATATATTTCAAGTTTCATTTATGTTTCATTTATTTGATAAAAAAAAGCAATTAAAAAGATTAGCGCAATTAAGTACAGACTTTTTGGTCAATATTGTAAAATAGATATTATGTCCAAAATTGCACCATTGCATTAGATTCAAAATATTCAATATTGTTTAATGTTCAGATACTTTTTGTGGCTGCTGTGTGTAAATGTGAAGGGAAAAAAAGAAAACTAAAAACCTCTTATGTCACTGAGAAAATCAAGCCAACTGAGGCAGAACATTCTAAGCAATAACCATTAGTAATAGAATACATTGTAAACATTCGTTCAAGTACGGTCACGGTCAAATCTTTTTTTGTGTGTAACTGTGAGCATATCTTTTTAATGTGATATGTGTGTATGTGTTTTGGTGTCAGGGTGGGTGTTTTTGAGCGTGTGTATGTGAGGTTGTGAACGCGCACAAAGGCATGCATCCCTTTCTCTGGGCCTCTTTCTCTCAGTCGCCGCCTTTCTCTCTTCTCTGAGCAAAAACAGGAGCTGCCAGGCGGACATTTTAAAGGAGGACAGGCGTTGCTTTAACAAAACACAGTTATTAGTCTTAGAGCAAACACATTCGGTATCTGTCACTGTCTTTCTCTCTAGGGAGTGGGGATGTACCCAGCTGTGGACGACATGTATGCATTAAGCTAGATGTGTGAACATACGTAAATGTGGGGTGATTGTGTGCAATCAACTGGCCATAGTTGTTTGACCATATGTGTGTGAGACAGAGCTAAAAACCAGGATAAAACCAAAATGTAGAGAAGTGGGTCACCGCGCTCTGCAGGTGGCTCCCTGAAGCACTACTTTCAAGGGACCAGACAAACATTTAGTCTCTGAAGAGGATTTAATTCATCTGGGACTTAAAATCCACCCCGACGACCTCAAAATACTGCCAATGCCTTCTGTTATTATAGCTTAGGTTGCTCAAATAAATCATTAGGCCACTCAAAACTACTGTGCAGAAGTGAATCCCATGAATTTACTCATGTTACTTGTGTTCATTTAGAAATGAGGACTGAAATGGAAGCTCTATACCAAAACCTAGCAGGCTGCCTTGTTGTCTTGTGGCTACTTAGGAAGCTGTCTTCTAAGGGAGCATTCTAACTGAAATGGAATTTCAGATTTGGAATGCTCTATCTATCTTATTTTGCAAGACGGAAGTAAGCTATTTTCTGTGAGACTCTGATTCATTAGCAGCTATATGTAAATAGATCCGGTAAATGGTGAAACTATTTTCGCAAAAAGATCTGGAAGCGAATGACACCGGAAGCCTTGCACATTCAACTTACAAATGACTGGACCGGTTCTTATGTTAAAAATAAGGTGGATGTAGACAGAAACTCACATACACATAGCAATTCTGCATGGGAGATTCAACTCACAATTGGTTCCAATAGAGTTTGCTAAGCTAACAATGCAACTCTCATGAAAATAAAAATAAATAAAACAGGCAATTGTGTAATCGATACTTGACAGGTAATAGATACTTGTCACGTCAGTACTGAATGAAATGCATATTTATAAATAATCAACATTTCTCCCGCATGCTAACCAGATGCGATGCGATAAGATTCCAGTGACGCGACGTGACAAAAAAAAACAAAAAACAAAAAAACCACAGCCAATCAGAAGAGTGTGTGGGCGAGATCTCTCTGCAAGCATGCTACACTCGCAACGAAATGAATAAATGTATTATCAAATTCATAAACATATTACTCCATTTTAATATTGTTTAAGAGGTCTACACACCGAGTTACTGAAACAATCTTTATAATAAAATACACTTGTTTTTTTTTTTTACATTGAATTGACAGTTTGAACGTTCCTATTTCCTTTTATATAGTTCCTGTTCTTGATTCTGATTGGTCAATAGCTGCGTTTTATTCATGATAAAACACGGCTATGACAGCTTCACCCAACGGCTCTGTGTATCACTACACAACACCCTTAGCAACGTAAACTGTATGTTCTCAATTGATATTGTTCATTGAAGCTTACTGTATTATGTAGATGAGTATTGTGAGAATAAGATCGAGTGAGCGAGTTTATTACCTGCATGCAGATTTAACATTTTCTTTCAAGTCAGTCCCATGTTCATAATAAAATATCTGTTTAAATGTCTGATGTATTATCTTGTCCTTTTAACAGTTAAAGGGTTTTCCCGCGACTGACAGCGCTAGTCAAAGCATTTGTCAGTTGCGTCTTGATCCGTGTTCACAACAATTCAGACTTTTCAATGTAAAAGTCTTCGCTACTGAGTGACACACTCACAAAGACAGTCTTCGCCGCCATCTAATGGAGTAATAATGTAACTTCTGTTGCTGTTCACGGTCAGGGACTATTTTTTCCGGTGGAAGGAAGGCTTTTAGTTAAAGTTTACTTCATGAAAGTTGCATTGATAAATATTTTTGGCATTAATATTTGTATTGTGTGGTAACCGTTCTATAAAAGCAATAAGGTACGAGAGGCTAGTGCTGTATCGTGAATAAGTCACGGCTAGGTTTCGCGTCGTGCCTAACAACGCCCTTCAGCTGTTACGATACAGCACAGCCTCTCGTACCTTATTTATTTTCAAGATCTGAGGTGAATTATCCATTGTCACCTTTAGTATGGCTATAAAGGGCAAGCAAAATGATATTCAAACTCATATTAGACACTTTTAACATTAAATAAAGTACATAAACAGTACCTGACACTATTATTATCACACTTTGTGTTTGTTCCAGCCACAGCGTCGCAGAAAAATAGAACCCGTTCTATCGAATCATCGTATTGCCGTCGCGGCTGGTTAGGACAGGGTGTTAGATTGTCCCAGAATATGTTCTAAGAATGTTTTGCTCATGTTCCCATTAAGTTATGAAAACATTATTTCTGAACGTTCTCTCAACATTCAAAATGTCCAACATTCAAAACCTTCTCTGAAGGTTCTGAAACTGAGAAAAACGTTCAGTGAATGATATATTTATATTGTTTTTGTACTAACATTTTGAGAACATTATTAGAGACCAGATAACTCCGAACATATCTTCAATTAATGAATAAAACTTTGAGAGAACCTAGCCGAAACATTAGCAAAAGTTCTGAGAATATTTCCTGGGGTAAAGTATTCTGTGATTTCCTTCAAAACGGATTGTTACGGAAGTAAATTTAGCCAAAAAGTTATTTTAGAATAATAAAGATGCCTACTTTTTTGAAAATGGCTCCCTATGTAGTCAGCTAACAAGCTTTTGTAACACAGCAAAAGTAACCTTGAACTCTTCAAATGCAAGTCAGCTAATGTAGAGGACAGCAATGGTTTCCAAAGTAAAACTGTTTAGCAATCAGTTATATCAATATACCATGTATTCACTGCTATACGAAATATCATAATGACATAATTGTAGTATTTGTGTTTGTGTGTGTGTATGCACAAGTACCTTGAAGGAGCTGTGCACAAGGGTCTCGTCCAGATCAATGACCACACAGTTCTTGCCGTAGTCATTAATGCTGACCTCAGGCAAGAGGTATTTGGCTGGAGGCTGGAGGAAATACGGCACAGATGAATACAAGCAGGAGAGGAGAGCAAACAAGCCGTTCAACAGAGAAAAAAGATGCATGCTTATCATATCAGCCAGACATTCTGAGTTATAATCAAAAGCTACAGTCTCTCCTCCAATGGGACACAACATGCACTGGAGATTGCTCTGTTGTTGTTGAATACAAATCCCATGATGATGTACTGGGATCTGGTGCTTTTGGATAACCTTGAAACAATAATCATAGCTCTGTGTTAAAGTGACTGGTTCGGCTGCACTGCCAAGTCATGTTGCTTAAGCACAAGCTGCCTCTGTAGATGGTCTGCCAGTAACGGGAAAGAGATGTCCTTTACTAAGCCTGACCTGATGGAGGCAGATGGACTTGAGAGGCAAAACACACTCACACACATATCCAAAGATGCAAGCAAAGTCAAATACAGCGCATGCATGCATGCATAATTTATGTACTTTCATAACAGTAATATGCCTAATATTCTTTACATGTGCATTTCAGAATGAGTGTGGAAGAAGGCTATGGACATCATGGATGATTTATCTGTGCCAGTATGAATCTGAGTCCTCCATGACCTTTCACTGGTGATATTTCAACCTCATCATATTTTAACAACTATTAGCAATTCTAATCACATTAAAGTTTAATTAATTATTCACATAATTCATAATTACTCCAATATGTACTTTAAAGGGTTAGTTCACCCCAAAATAAAAATTCTGTCATTAATTACTCACCCTCATGTCGATCCACACCCGTAAGACCTTCATTCATCTTCAGAACACAAATTAAGATATTTTTGATAAAATCAAAATGGCTCAGTGAGGCCTGCATCGCCAGCAATAACACTCCATTGTTCAGTGACAAGAAAGCTACTAAAAACAGTGGTTCAACCTTAATATTATAAAGTGATTAGAATACTTTTTGTGCACCAAAAATAACTAAATAGCAACTTTATTCAACAATATCTAGTGATGGGCGATTTCAAAACACTGCTTCATGAAGCTTCGAAGCTTTACGAATCATTTGTTTCAAATCATTGGTTCGGAGCGTGTATCAAACTGCCAAAGTCACATGGACTATTGAAGTTTCAAAACACTTATGACGTAGCGAACCCTCGTTTACTGAAATGGGATTTTGGCGCTCTGAACCAATGATTCGAAACAAAAGATTTGTAAAGCTTCGAAGCTTCATGAAGCAGTGTTTAGAAATTGCCCATCACTAGATATTGTGGAATAAAGTCGCTATTTTGTTATTTTTGGCGCAGAAAAAGTATTCTCGTCGCTTTATAATATTAAAGTTGACCCACATGAATTGTTTTAAATATGTTTTTAGTAGCTTTATGGGCATTGAACAATGGAGTGTTATTGCTGGCGATGTAGGCCTCGCTGAACCATTGGATTTCAACTAAAATATCTTAATTTGTGTTCCGAAGATGAACGAAGGTCTTACAGGTGTGGAACGACATGAGGGTGAGTAATTAATGACATAATTTTCATTTTTGGGTGAACTAACCCTTAAAGTATATAAATGTGACGTGTCAAATTTGGACTTAACATATAGCCTATTCAGTGAATCTTAGTGTATGACCTTAATATTAGTGCAAGTGCTAGAAAATGGATGCCCTATTTAGCACTGTCCAAACATATGCACACACAAATAGTTTTATATCATGGTCTCATTGACTTCTACTGTTCTTAAAGGGGAAGAGTACATTTTTATCTGCATTAAATTAGACAACTATAAGTAATTCATAGTTTGAATTCCCCAAGAATTATTTTTATGTTATGACCGATAACCGATAAATGGCCGTAAAAGTGTAAACCTGAATAAGTTACAAAACACAATAAAATTTGAGGTAATCAGTTACATGAATTTTTTTAAGTTAAGCAATTTAAAATTTAAGTAAGCAGAACTAGCAGATTTAAATTTTGTACTCATACATTTTAATTTCTTTTAACTTGAAAATGTTTGAGTAAATCATACATTTAACTTAAAATTATCATGTAATCTCAACTTAAATATTTTTAAAAGTGGAAATGTAGCTAGCTAAAACTGCTAATTGGTAACACAATAATTTGGTAACATTAGCATAGCATAGCAATTGCTGAAAGAGTACGGCAATGTAGAACATTTAACATATATCTGTTCTCAAACTAAGCTCATGCTCCCCTCGTCACCATGATGGTACCCAAAAAACCCCCAAAGTTTAGCATAGCAAAGCATTAAACACTACTAAATCTCCCAACTTAACATTAATCTTGCACAAAATATATTATATAACACTTAATTTTATCATTTACACTCCCTTTCGAGTGTCATGGCAAAGCATGCTGGGAAATAGAAATTCCAGCCCAGTTTCAGGTAATTTTAAGTTTGTCTAAATTAAAAGAAACAAGTTCATAAAACTCAAAAAATCTCATAAAAGTTAATATGATTGAACCAATTTGTTTAATTTGAGTTTGCCCTACTCAAAACCAATTAATTATTTTGAGCATTAGGGTTTACAGTGAGGCATTGCAACATTATAATGTACAGTTTGAAAATATACAATATAGGTTTTTCAGGTTTTGCTATCATTGAGGGAACATTCAGTCCCCACATGGATACACAAATAAGCACTCACACGATCAAATTTATGCATGTCCCATGAGTACATGCAATTACATCATTACATTGTAACTATGGTTAATGCTTTAACCATAATTGTAGCATCACACTGTGTCAATCAATCCTTGCATTCATTTAATGGCTTTCAAATGCTTTACAATTTATCACTTGCTTGCATCATGATAATCTTTAAGTGAAAATGACAGCCGACGGTTTGTGGTTCTCTAAATTCCTCTGCTTAACCTTTGCCCCAATCCAGACACTTTCAAAATGCATTAGAGAGAAAATATTGAAAGTTTGACATCATGCAGTTGAAAATTTGAGTCATTATTGTCAGCCAGTCAGAGCGGGACGATCTGGAAGCAGGCAGTGAGACATTCCCAGCTGTCATCTTAGAAAACACCAGCGGATCTGAGGTTTGATTACAATTACTGTGAGAATTAAAACTCCTGCCAGCATTTTCTCAGCGTGGATGCTCGGTTTTTGCTGAGCAGGTAGATGCAGGTGGAGTGCGTGTCAGGATTTGGGTCTCCCCTATCTCAGGCCCAGCATGAAGGCCTGGCTTAGATCAGCAAACCTCTCCGCACGCTCTTCCTCTAGCAGGTGCAGTTTGGGATGGATCTGACTTTCTGAGACTGCTGTTGTCCTCAAGTACAGATTATTGCTACCAACAATATTATGACAGTATAAATGGGTTAAAAACAACATGAAATGGCATTTGGAATGCATTTAAAGGGATAGTTGAACCAAAATGGAAACTCTGTCATCATTTACTCACCCTCATGTCCTTCTGTGGGACACAAAGATATTTTGAAGGAAAAAAAAAAGGTTTCAGTGTTTTTGTCCATACAATGAATGTCAATAGGGGCCAATCAGTGTTATTTAGGATTTGAAAGACTTTCATTGTATGGGGAAAAAAAAAACCCTGAAAAAATCTTCCAAATATTTTATTTTGTCTTCCACAGAAGAACAGGCTTAGAATGACATAAGTAAATATTTATTTTTAGGTGAACTATCCCTTTAACTTTTAACATTTAATTTTGAGTAAAACAGAATTAGAAATAATAAAGGCCAGGTTGAGGATTTGATCTGATATTTTGATATTAATGGTTAATATTTTTCTCACACTTGCTGCTTTGGTTTTGCCAGCAGAAAAACCATATCAAAGGCAGAAGTTATTATATTTTGATGAAAGATTCTTTAGAATTCTTTATTCTTTAGAATAATGTGCAATGGTGTGGACAATAAGACCAGAGACATTTACTGAAAGTACTGATTTTGATCAAAATATCTTTTATGAGATCTAAGCTGTGTGTGAATGATTTCTGTACTGAATAATAGTAGATGCAGGAAAGTTTTGCGAAATGTATTGCTGTAGACTGTAAGAGAGTGATAGGCTAAAGTTAAACAATATTAAAATAAAAAAAACAACGCATATCTATTCAACGCATTTATCACAATAATGTAATGTCTTTGAATAATCTTCATGTAATTAATTCAATTAAAATGTTTAAATCAATTGACAGCCCAAGTTTTAAATCCCTGTCATTTATGCACAATATGTAGCTGTTTTCCAAGATACTGCTTTTTATTTTTTATGTAATGTAAAGGAACTAAACGCAACCCAGAAAAACAAACCAGGCAGGTTTCTTTCAATAGAGAAAATACATGCATAAGCATGCAGGCAAAAAAAAAAAAAGATAGGCCTAATACATACACTGGGAATAGGGATGACCTGGACCTGATCACACTGAGAAATAAAACCAGAGAGAGAGAGAAAAAAAAAAAAATAGAAAGACAGAGAAAAAAAGCAAAATGGGAGAAAGAGGATCATCAAAAAAAACAACAACAAGCACAACAAACACGACACTGTAAAGCAAACAACGCAACAGAGATTACGAACAGTTGTACATTATTATTACATGACTAAAACACACAGAGACATGCTGACAAAAATCACATCCTTGTTCACAGTGTAATCTTGCCAGGATTCTCTCTGTGAGGGCTGGAAAACACATGGGTTTCATTTTAAGTATCTGTGGGTCTAAAACAGGGCAGCTTAGAGTGCATGCACATATAAAATGGCAGGACATTCCTCTGCAGATCGCGAGTCATTTACAAGCAAACATTCGCAGTAATGCGATCTGATTCAGATCCATTTATAGCTGCCTGTACCTGCTTTGGCAGCACACACGAGTGTTTGTGGAGCGCCGTGGCTTAAAGTTTCACCACGGACAGTGAGGTCATTTCACACGGTACACTGCCCAGCGTTTGTGTGTATGTGTGTGTGTTTGGATGTGTGCAAGAGACAGAAAGAAAAAGAACAAGAAAGAGAGTGAGAGGTAAATACGCTGAACAATCGGCAAAAGACACTGATGGGCTGAAAGAAGTATTTGAACGTGTACTCTACTCTGTAATTTTTTGGTAATATTGTGCCAGTCTTCTTGGTGAACAAAAAAGTCTTATGTGAACAAATGTGTCAGATAAAAGGGGGATAAAGCGAGTAGTGTTCAGCTGGTCATGTGATCCCCGTGAGGTGGTCTGCTCCATGTAAAATGAAATAAAACAGCTTTTATTAGGCTACTGATAAACTGTAGTCTTAAAGGGTTAGTTCACCCAAAAATTAAAATTCTGTCATTAAAGGTGCCCAAGAATGCTTTTTCACAAGATGTAATATAAGTCTAAGGTGTCCCCTGAATGTGTCTGTGAAGTTTCAGCTCAAAATACCCCATAGATTTTTTTTTTTAATTAATTTTTTTAACTGCCTATTTTAGGGCATCATTAACAATGCACTGATTTACACTTGGCGCCGCCCCCTTAAATCGCATGCTCCCTGCCACATGAGCTGTCGACTATATTACAGCGCATTTTAGGGGTGTAACGATACGCTCAGGTCACGATACGGTACGTATCTCGATACGGAGTTCACGATACGATACGTATCACGATATTTTGAACAAAATGAAACTGAAATTCAAACAAGATTTATTCAAAAAACATCAACAAATTTCAATAATTTTTCTTGTTGTACATACAAGATCACATTTCAAGGTTTAATAAAAACCTTCTGTATTCAGATCAACAGCTGAATAGGCCTGTCTGTCACTGAAAAAGAATGTTAAATTTAACATGAACTTAGAATTATGAATAGGGACCGTTCACATATCGCGTCTAAAAACGCGTGGAAGGCGCGGCCGCACCGCTTCTCCTTCTTTCCAAAGCACTTGCGCTCCCGTGGCGTCGGCCGTTGCTATGCAACCATGAACTGAGCTCTCGAAGAGGATCAGGAAGTTTCTGCAAAGGATAAATGATTTCTAGCCCTTGCATTAGCTTTACTACTAGATATATTTATGGAGATAAGATCGGTTGATCGGTTGATTCTTGTCACACGACCTGCGGTGCGCTTGCGGCATTCTGAAAAGTTGAGAATTGTTCATCTCGATGCGCCTGGAAAACGCACCGGATGCGCGTCGCGACCGTGTTGATCCCATTATGAGCGCGCGGCTACATTTGAAATAACTGACTTGCACGCGGAAAAGACGCAACATGTGAACGGCCCCGCGGAACTTCTTAAAGCAAAGCATCGCAAGCATCTTTTGCTTTTCTGTGAGCACAGCTGTTGCTGTGGCACTGCGGTAAAGGAAAGCCACGACTTTTCTCACGCAACCAAGCAAGAGACAGACGCGAGAAACGTTTAAACCTGCTTGCAAGATTCAATGTGTGCCCGAAACACTTACTGAACTAGAGAGCTGATTGAGACAGACCATTTATATGCGGTGACAACCGGCTTCTCTCAATCCCACCTTGCAGAGTAGGTCACGTTGGCAGCTCAACCAATAAGATTAGACTGCCGTCATATCGTAAAAGCATCGCCATCACTCTACGATGCATATCGTAACATTTTTGCATCGCGATATATCGTACTGCGATAAATCGTTACACCCCTAGCGCATTTACAAAGTTCACACAGCTAATATAACCCTCAAATGGATCTTTACAAGATGTTCGTCATGCATGCTGTATGCATGCTTCGAATTATGTGAGTAAAGTATTTATTTGGATGTTAAAGTTTTATTCTGAGTGAATTTGAGGCTGTCCTCCGTGGCTAACGGCTAATGCTACACTGTTGGAGAGATTTATAAAGAATGAAGTTGTGTTTGTGCATTATACAGACTGCAAGTGTTTAAAAAATGAAAATAGCGACGGCTCTTGTCTCCGTGAATACAGTAAGAAACGATGGTAACTTTAACCTCATTTAACAGTACATTAGCAACATGCTACGAAAGACAATTTACAAATATCAGTAAAAATATCATGCTATCATGGATTATGTCAGTTATTATTGCTCCATCTGCCATTTTTCGCTGTTGTTCTTGCTTACCTAGTCTGATGATTCGGCTGTGTGCAGCTTCAGACGTTAACTGGCTGCCCTTGTCTAATGCCTTTCATAATGTTGGGAACATCATGGGCTGGCATTATGCAAATATTGGGGCATACACCCCGACTGTTACGTAACAGTCGGTGTTATGTTGAGATTTGCCTGTTCTTCGGAGGTCATTTAAACAAATGAGATTTATATAAGAAGGAGGAAACAATGGGGTTTGAGACTCACTGTATGTCTTTTCCATGCACTGAACTCTTGTTATTTAACTATGCCAAGGTAAATTCAATTTTTGAATCTAGGGCACCTTTAATTACTCACCCTCATGTCGTTCCACACCCGTAAGACCTTCGTACATCTTCAGAACACAAATTAAGATATTTTTGATAAAATCCGATGGCTCAGTGAGGCCTCCATTGCCAGCAAGATAATTAACACTTTCAATGCCCAGAAAGCTACTCAAGACATATTTAAAACAGTTCACGTGACTACAGTGGTTCGACCGTAATGTTATGAAGCAATGAGAATACTTTTTGTGCGCCAAAAAAACAAAATAACGACTACAAATTTCAACAATATCTAGTGATGGGTGATCTCAAAACACTGCTTCATGAAGCTTTGAAGCTTTATGAATCTTTTCTTTCAAATCAGTGGTTCGGAGCGTGTATCAAACTGCCAAAGCCACGCCCCTCAGTTGTGAACCACTGAAATTTTGAAACGCTTATGACGTAACGAAGCCTCGTTTACTGAAATCACGTGACTTTCATGCTCCAAACCACTGATTTGAAACAAAAGATTCATAAAGCTTTGAAGCTTCATGAAGCAGTGTTTTGAAATCGCCCATCACTAGATATTGTTGAATAAAGTCTTTTTTTTTTTTTTTTTTTTTTGGAGCACAAAAAGTATTCTCGTCGCTTCATAACATTACGGTCGAACCACTGTAGTCACATGAACTGTTTAAATATATCTTTAGTAGCTTTCTGGGCACTGAAAGTGTTAATTATCTTGCTGGCAATGAAGGCCTCACTGAGCCATCGGATTTTATCAAAAATATCTTAATTTGTGTTCCAAAGATGAACGAAGGTCTTACAGGTGTGAAACAACATGAGGATGAGTAATTAATGACCACATTTTTATTTTGGGGGGAACTAACCCTTTAAAAGCTACAATAAGCGATTTCTGAGAATCGCTGTTGATATTTGAAATCACCAAAACAAACACGCCCCTAAAAAAAGGGATCACACCCCTATCTTGAAAGCCCCGCCCCCAACATCACAAACACGCTATGCTACACAGGCTCCTCCCCCGGCATGAGTGTATACGCCCCTTGCTGCTGATTGGCTACAAGTGTTTTTTGGTGCTCTAGCCAATCCGCTTTCAACAGCGTTTTCAGAATTTGCTTACTGCACCTTTAATTAGGATTTCTCAAAATTTAATTTCTCAAAGGTTGCTCTTTTATAGCAAAGGAGTTTTATTGGAGTTGTGTTTCCTTCAAGTATCGATTCTGTCTCAGATGTTTCTCCTAAAATTAAAATTAAAATAGAAATTTGTTTTTACTTTTATTCTACCAATTCTAATGTAAAATTAATGTTATAACAAATTAATTAGCTCAGATTTTTCATGTAAGAATTTGAAGAAATCATGGACTATTTATTGCAGACTTTAGTATTTTGTTAGCAAAAGTCTCAATTTGCTCTCAATTTGATTTCTTCCCTAAAGGAGAAACAACTAAAATATTTAAGAGATCTCATTTGTGCTTTTTATTGTCCTTTGTGGTGACCTGCTTTGCATAAGTGCTTTATTAAAATGAAAACAGCCCAAACAACGTGCAAATAAACAACACTATCAGCATGCGCAATGCATTCTTAGTATACTCCCTCTTAAGTGTACATAGCAAATGGCAGAAAGAGAGAAAGAAAAAGAAAAAGAGGGGAAGGAACAAACTGGGCAGCAAGTAATCAATCACACAAGACACACACTTTATTGGAATTAAAGAACCAGTTCAGGAATGTTAGAGAGAGAGCGAGCGTGTGTGTGGAAACTGAAGAATGTGTGTGTGGGGAAGCAGGCCCATCATTTCTAGAACTGGATGGTAAACATCACGGTGGGTTCACAGAGTTCGGAACAGCTGGAAAACTTTGCGGTATGGACACGGGAACAGCGTGCACAGAGCCTGCATTCGGGCGCAGCTCGCAAACAAGAAAAAAAAAAAAGCCCTCAGCTAAACCGAGAGAAAATGAGCAAAGTTTGCTAATAAAAATACGTTATTCTGAGCCCACACAACCTTAGCAATTCAAATGCAGTTAACTAAGCTGTCCAATTTCATGCATCCAGTGCCAAAGATTTTCACGCAGGTAAAAGTGCCATTAGAGAAATAAATGAGGCCTCACCTTTGGAGGGCTGCTGTTCTCCTCGGCAGGTGGAGGGAGGGAGCAGGTCTTGTTGTTGGTGGCTGGTGGTTCTGCATTATAGTCCCGGAAACAGCAGAAGAAGGGACTAAAGATACTTCTGTTCCTGTGTTTCTTTAAACTGCTGTTGGACTGGGAGACTGTGACAGAGAAAAACACACACACACCACACGTTGGTCACTGCAATGTACAAACTGTTCAAAACATCTGGGGCTTTACCTTCCCTGCCCTGTAACTTAAAACCCGTCGGCCTCGCATACAGCGCACATTCACGAAGGAGGTCGTAACGAGAGAAAAAACAACGGTCCGTTGGAGTTTGCTTATTGGTTACCGTATAAAGCACACATGACCGAACAAGTGTGCAAACAGCTCCTTTTGTGTATTATGGTACACAGAACGCGTCTCCATGGGCGACTCTGTCACCTTTGCCCCCCGCGCTTACACGCCTGCTGTTCTGCGATTGCATTCCTTGAATACAACTGAACGTCATAGTGTACAGCAATATGTCTCAAGTACACTTACAAAACCCGCATTAAAAGCTCCCTATTTGACACAAAACTCCTATTTGTAAATGCTGAATGTGGGTAAGATGATAGCAGTGGGTCTAATATCCTTAAGAAAAAATGTTCAAGTCAGTTGCAAGATTAACATCAGGTAAACGCTTTATAGTTGCTATGCAAACATATGTATGATGTCAAGGGTCAAAATTAAATTAAATTAAAAAAAAAAAAAAAATGATGTCCTCTTTATTGTAAAAGAACAGTTTGCACCATGCCAAAATAAAGGGACAATCTTACAAAACAAAACAAAAACAAAACAAAACAAAACAAAACAAAACAAAACAAAACAAAACAAAACAAAACAAAACAAAAAAGCTTTCCTTTTGAAGTAACTTATTTGCAAAACAAAACAGAAAAACAAAAGGGTCCGTGTACTTTTGCATCCATTCGTTTTTCCTTTTTTAAACCAGAAATGAAATATGGAAAATGCAGTTTCTTTGTTTTTTATTTTAACACTGATGATGAATAGCATTAGCAGATACAAGCTAATTTTCTTTATGTAAGATTATTATTTAGTGAAAAATAATATAAATGATATACAACTTGTTTTTTAATATGTAAAAATGCTAAATTTATTTTCCAGTGTTTCTCGTCATACACACAGATGCTAAAGCGCCCTCTAGTGCCTTTTCCTCTGGCGTCAATAGAACGACTCGCTTCAAGAGCCAGCCTAAATGACATTGATTAATTTTCATTCATTAAATTACTATTATTATTATTTGTACATTTATATTTTAACCTAAACATTAAATTTCTAAACCTTATAGCCTCTTGTTTAGCGCTCTAACATTATGTTCCCGCTTGTGGTCTCAATCCCATCATTTTGCTTTTTACTCTGTTTTACATGAATAAAGGCCAAAACGACATCTAAATTACTGTGACTTTTTCGTCTGGCTCTGTTAGGTGTTTTATTTTGTTTTATATTGAGAATTTGTTTGGGATCAGGAGTCACTTTATGCTGTTCAAATTAAAAATATAACAAAATGATGACAAAATTAGGCTACCCCAATATGTGATTTTCGTGAAGACAAAATTCCCATGCCCTTTGCCTCAGTGGAAGTTTGACACTAAATATTTCTCAATTCTCATTGAAAGCAATGCGTTACGGCCATGTCGCTGGGACATTAACGCTTTACCTGGCTTAATCCTGAGAAACTATTTTCTCGCACATTTCCTTGTCATCAACAGCATCTGCTATAACGGCAACGCAAACAAAATGGAAGGACAATATAATGTTAAGTGGAAAATGCTGAACGTTGAAAGCACGTTGTCTTAAGCAACTCATTTGCAAAACAAAACAAAACAAAACAAAAACAAAACAAAAGCTTTCCAATCAGGGTTATAACTGATGATGACATTGTTTAATGTTTGGTCAGCCAATCAGCGGAAAGGGGTGTTTCATTCCCGCCCACATGTTGAGATCAAATATTCAAGTTGTTTATTCATTTTCTACCACTGAATGAAAAATGAAAAAAAAAGAGAAATCAAGCCAAATTCTTGTTTTTCATTTTGTTTGAAAAAAATTAAAAGCGGAAAAAGGTGCCGTTTTTTTTAATTTTCTGATTTCAATATTAAATGAAAAAATGAATGACCAAAAGATACACGGACCATTTTGAAGTAACTCATTTGCAAAACAAAACAAAAACAAAAGCTTTCCATTTGAAGTAACTTATTTGCAAAACAAAACAAAACAAAACAAAACAAAACAAAACAAAACAAAACAAAAGCTTTCCATTTGAAGTAACTTCTTTGCAAAACAAAAACCAAAAGTTTTCCTTTAAAGTAACTAATTTGCAAAACAAAACAAAAACAAAACAAAAGCTCTCCTTTTGAAGTAACTCATTTGCAAAACAAAACAAAACAAAAGCTGTCCTTTAAGTAATTCATTTGCCCATCTTACAATAACATTCTGGCTATGCACATGTATGTGCATGATATTTTTCAGGAGTATGGCAATTGGCAAAACAGAAGGGGTGAGCAAAATAGCATTTGGAAAATGTGTATTTTTTATTTTTCCTTTTAAATTGAGTAACAATAGGCTCAATCACTGATGACTGAGATGTCGGTCTAGATGTGTCTTTCTAGTCATACTCCTATCTTGTGACCTGCTGCGTGTTAAACTGGCACGGTACAGATTGGGTTTCACGTTATCCAGGTCAGTCGTGAGGGCCAAGTGCTCTCGTTGTTGCAGTAATGTCTGTTGTTACTGCACCTTAAAGTGGTAACAATCAAGCAATTATACACTTTCAATAAATCAGGAACTAGTACAGAGCAGTACAACTGTTTGCAGAAAAAAAAATGGATTGTGATTTTCAGCCTATTATTTGGGTACTAAATAGGATAACTTATTCAACTGGGAGTCTCAAACTTTTTGTGCCATTGCTGATCTTGGCCAGGTACAGTATCTCTTGTTCAAAAGCTTTAATATCTCTGCACGTCTAACCTCCCTATATAAAGGTTAAATAAAAATAAAACCCGTGAGCCAAGCGGGTCTCAATCTCATAATGGAAGAAGCATTAGGGTAATAGCTAACAGCATCTGTCTGATTACTGCTATTGGAAAACACATAAGGTCACACAGAGCATCAGACCATGAGGAAATCCGCTTCCTGTGGCCCAGTACAGCTTGATGAGGTTGACAAAAACTCAGTCCAGCCCAAGTACATTAGTCTTTATGATGATCCCCAAACAACAAGCCTTGGCTGGAGCCATTATTAACCACCTGGATTAGTACAGCAGGTCACCTGCTTCTATTTTCAGAAGTGACTGCACTACACAAGTGTGATTTAAAAGGAAGATATTATGGAAAACAGGAATTTCCTTTTTTAATAAATAGTCCCAAAGTAAATATCCTCCTTTATCATATGAGAGCCTTTGTGTATAATATTCAGCATATTTGGGGATGCTGCTCATTTTACATATTAAGACAAGTCATGTCAGCCAATCATAACAGGTCATTCATATATAGAAGTCTTAAAAGGTAAAAACCCTGTTGATGGAAAATGGCCATGTAAAACAAAAGAATGACTTTTCAGTGGAAGAAACATGAACTAAAATTATAAAATAATATTTAAAAAAGAAATAAACGAAACTAAATGCAACAGTGCAGAATGTCGACTATATGTATAAGAAATAAAGTACATAAATTAATAAATAAATACAATTTCCACAATTGCCTCATTTATTTTCACTTACAATAAGTATATGAGTACACACAGTTAAAGGGTTAGTTCACCCAAAATTAAAAAGTCTGTCATTTATTACTTACCCTCATGCCGTTCCACACCTGTAAGACCTTCGTTAATCTTCAGAACACAAATTAAGATATTTTAGTTGAAATCCGATAGCTCCGTGAGGCCTCCATAGGGAGCAATGGACACTTCCTCTCTCAAGATCCATAAAGGTACTAAAAACATATTTAAATTGGCTCATGTGAGTACAGTGGCTCAATATTAATATTATAAAGCGACGAGAATATTTTTGGAGCGCCAGAAAAACAAAATAACGACTTTTTTAGTGATGGCCGATTTCAAAACAATGCTTCAGGAAGCATCAGAGCACAAATGAATCAGTGTGTCGAATCATGATTCGGATCGTGTGTCAAACTGTCAACGGCTGAAATCACATGACTTTGGCGCTCCGAACAGCAGATTCGACACACTGATTCATTATGCTCGAAGCTTCCTGAAGCAGTGTTTTGAAATCGGCCATCACTAAATAAGTCGTTATTTAGTTTTTTTTTGGCGCTCCAAAAATATTCTCATCGCTTTATAATATTAATATTGAACCACTGTACTCACATGAACCGATTTAAATATGTTTTAAGTACCTTTATGGATCTTGAGAGAGGAAGTGTCCATTGCTCCCTATGGAGGCCTCACAGAGCCATCGGATTTCAACTAAAATATCTTAATTTGTGTTCTGAAGATTAATGAAGGTCTTACGGGTGTGGAACGGCATGAGGGTGAGTAATAAATGACAGAATTTTCATTTTTGGGTGAACTAACCCTTTAAAGAATAGAAACTCAGGCTCTGTTTACACTAGTGTGTTTTCGTTTTAAAATGCATAAGTTTTGCTACAGTTACACCTGTCATTTACACTACGCCAGCTTTTTCGAACCTCGAAAACTGAGACTTTCGAAAACGCTGCAGAGCCTGTTTTAGTTTGAAAACGCCAGGATTGAGTTTCAGTATCAATGGACCAAAACGGAGACTTTGAAAACGATGGCGTGGCTGCCCACGTTCGCTCTGCGTATCCTTGACGACTGTGTAAACAATAACATGGAGACTGAACTGCAATCTTTGCTGGCTTTTTTGTAATTTTTAGCAGCCATTGTGCAGTTAAACCAAAGTCCCTTTAAGACAACTCATTTCACTCGGCGGCCATCTTTGAAACGCCTCTCGGGCATCCTGGGCATCATGCAGCTCCAATCTCTTTGAATGGGGAAACATCAGATTCCCCAAAACTGTTCGCCAACCTTACGATTAAATTTCATATTTGAAATCACCAATGAAATCTAACAACAACCGACTCATACATTTAGTTTCTAAACGCTCGAATCATGACAAAAAAAACTGTATTTTTTTCAGGCTGGATCAAGCTAATGCGCATGCGCAGACCTAAATGCGCGTCTCTTCGGAGGCGCGCGTCTCTTCGGAGGCGCGCGTCTGACTGTTTCTATAGAAACCGGTGATTCTAACGGCCGCTGAAGTGACGCGATGACTTTACCAGTCGGCGATTGGCTCTTGGCTTTAGAAGGTGGGACTTATTCCGCCATATTGCGCGTTACACTTTCTCCCATTCAAAACAATACGAGTGACACGTCTTGTGTTATTCTATAGTCTTTGGTTAAACTCAGCATTTTAAAAAAAAAAAATACTGCAGCTACCTACATGCGCAAGAGGCAACCGTTTACACTTATACTCGCATGCCCAGTGTGCATGAACAGTCATGTGACATGCGTTTTCGGCCGTGTAATGTAGACGGAGATCGTTTCTGAAACGCTGTGGAAACGCCAGTGTAGACGAGGATCATTTTCATTTTAAAACGCTGTTTTAAAACAAAAACACACTAATTTATTTTTTTTCTTGTAAAAAAAAAAAAATCGGTGAGAAATCACTGGCAAGTTTCAGCAAATCTGAGTTAATGTTGAGACAGAACAGGTGACACATTTGAAATTATTGCTGTCCTCTTTATTATAAAGGAACAGTTACACAAGCTTTGCAACATCCCAAAATAAAATTAAAATTTTTAGAAAAATAAAAGAACAGTCACACAAGGAGCGTCTATAAACAGATCGTAATGTACTTGTGCGAAACTAATTTGAGAGATTGGGTGGGCGTCACCAAAGACACAGACATAGGCTCCAGACCCTCTGATTTTCTATCCAACTATAATTACCTGTCAGTTGACAAGCTGGGCTCTGAGGCATAACGAGACGCAAACGAGCCGAACAACCTTCCACACAGAAATGCTATTCAGAGGGTGATTTAATACTGTATATTAAAACATAATTGCACTCTTAAACAAGTTCTCAAGCTTATTATAGGGAGCAACTAAGTCTACTGAGGATACACTGTTTGTCATAGAACACATGGTACAGTCCAACCTCTTCGTTCACATTCCCAAAACACCGTTCCCGTGCAATCCTTCCCTCCCGGGCCTCCATTTTGAGGCTATTTTCCCGCCTTGATTGTCTGCCCTGCACGGCAGTCTAATAATATGCAGGTGGGAAGGATGCCAGAGGGAGAGATGGAGGGAGGGAGAATGCAGGAGATGGGCCAGTGTAATGAAGTCTGTACCCTATACCAGCCCTCTGAACAACCACCAGTCCAACACAAACAGGGTTTTCTCCACACGCGCACATACAAACATGCCCATCTAAAAACATATTCTCTGGCTGACCACAGGAATGTGGCTGGAGTCAGTTTGCATGGCGGTGCCGTCCCTGCTAGCTTGAAATGCTGTATATTCTATTGAAAAAAAAAAAAAACCTTACTTCACTAAAACGCAATAATTTGTCTAACAAAATGATTAGGTCTGCACGATTAATTGAAACACCAGGCTTAGCATGATTATCAAATCGCAAAGGCTGCAATTTAATTAAATGTTTCAAAGTGAGGCTATCGGCTCTTGATTTGCTGTTGGTTGCATATTGAATAAAATAAAAAAACATTTATTTCATTTTATTATTGAATGTATTTATTTTCTGTATATCATTCTACCAGTGTTATTATAGTCAACTATAATTAAATTAAAAGCAGACATTCTACTCTCATGTGGAAACTTAATTTTTTATTTGAGCATTTTCCATCAACAGGCTGTTTTTTTCAAACACTTCTATATGTGAATGATCTTTTATGGTTGACTGTTGTGATTTGTGGTTATAACATGCATTTGAGAACGCAACATGTGCCAACCATCTTCCCAAATGTGTAATGAGAAGTGTTTATAATCCAACTGTTGTCAACAAAAGAGAAGCAATAAGGGCTTGATGGTTTAATGTTTGAAAATTAAGAATTTAAGACAGCCATAAATGTTAGAACTGTCATTTTACAGTTGTTCAGTGAAAATAAAATAATTATAATAATTATTATTATTGTCATTTAATACTACTACTACTACTACTACTACTACTACTACTACTACTACTATTAGCATAGTCATTTTGATATTTAATCACTATTTTTTTTTTATACACAAACCTGGAGCTTTTTTGGTTGCATTTTAAATAAAATACAGTTTTTACTCAGAGAGAGAGAGAGAGAAAAAAAAAAAAAAAAAAAAAAAATCACAATTAGCTTTTCCCCCATATCATGCAGTCACTCCAAAAAAGATATTCAGGGTACCAGTTACCAGAACTTAAATAAATGCATGGTTGCAAGTTAATAATTCAAACACTCTAATTTATTGATTTATTTATTAAATATATTTATATTACATTTTTATTGTAATAAATGTATAATACATTTATTTATATATTAAATTTTATTTTGATGAATTCTGTTGACAAAATAACATTGATAATTACATTATTTTACATTAACAACTTAATATGGTGTGCAGTTTAAACTCAAATTTCTACATTAATTGATTTTTTTTGTAAAAAAAAAAGAAAAAAAGTAGTCATGTTTTACTTGTTCATTTAATTTACTTGCTGAATAAGTTACATTTAACACTCTAACTCTGTGTAATTTGTTGGTTGAACATAATTTCATTAGAAGTTGTCATAACTCAAAAAGATTGATGCAAACTGTTGCATTAATTTTGTTTGCTGAACAAAAGCATTTTTTAGAGTGTAGTAGAGCTACCAATAGGATTGGAAATTAAAATGAAAATTTCGATTCTACTTATTGATTATTAATTAATGGTTTTAAACCATTCAAGCCAAAGAAGACGTGAAAGAGAACTCAATTCGGCACACAAATACTGAATTGAGTTCTCTTTTGCGTCTTCTTGCGCTTGAACTATGAAAAACACACAAAATGATGTCAAAATATCCTTATAAACACAGTCTGTTACGTCTTGAACAAACAGTTGAGAAACAAAACGCATGTGTAACAGTATAATGGATCCGTGCATTAGGTCTTAAAGTGACAGTAGCCTAATAAATCTGCTGCTGTCTGTGTCATCACTGTTAATCAAAGAAAAAAAGACTCACTGATCTTTTGACTGAATAACTTTTTACTTTAATAAGGATTAATCTATATAATATTTATAAAATGCAAACTATGCAGTTTTATTTTACATTTGACTTCAATTTCTGTTCTTTTTTCAGTTTTATTTATTTGTTCTATTACTAATTTGTTTATTTGCTCTTATTGTATTACTGACTGTTTACTTGTTTTCAATAATGTTTGAAATTTATATTAGTTAGTCTAGTTTATTAGTTGGTTGTTCACGCTGCCGATTTTTGTTCATAGTATTCAGCTGCAACAGAATGTTTTGCAAAAAGACGGAGAATAAATATGTTTGATATCTAAATGTTTGACTTCATTATTATTATTATTTTTTTTACCATATTGGAATCAAAACTGGGAATCGATAAGAATCGGAATTGCTCAAATTCAAACAACATCCAAACCTATAACACAGGAGACAGTGGAGAACTCTGAATCCTGCAGACACCAACTGATGGAAAACCAAGTCTACAAGTCCTGACTGTCCTAAAATGCTGATGTTTGATTGACAGCTGTCTTTTTAACAAATCACAATGCACAAAAACAGAAATGCACAGGGAATCTCAATATACAAAACAAGAGTTGCAAAGACAAATTCATACTGCAGTTTCCAGTTTAGCAAATGGAACTCCGGCTGAAGCTTTGTTTTCATCGTGCGCGGACCATTCCCACAGTCTGCGAGTGAGGTAATCCGATGCCGAGCGGTCACATGGGTGGGCACGGTTTCTATGCTCTCACAGCCGGAAGAGGAAAGTGCAGGAAATTCCTGACATTCCTGACAGGAAGAGATAATAACCCTCTGACCCAAAGCGTGGAAAATTGCCCATCTGCAAAGAACACAGACCCCCAGCTTCATTACAGGGGTCAGAACTGGCTGTGGTCAGTGTGTTTGTGAGGGTTTGTGTGGCGTAAAAGAAATGGGGGAAAGGTTAAATAAGAGAGGGATACAGAAACAGAGAGAAGCAAGGGCCGGGTTAAGCACCAAACGTTCGCTCAGCTGTTGCTTTTATAATTAAGACAGCCAGTCCGCTGTGAGCAAGCAAAGGAAACAGGGCTAATAAACAACAACTTCACAAATCTGTTAGTGGTCTTGTTCCGAAAGCTGATCCGAAAGAGGAAAAATGAGAAAGAGTTTAACTGTATATATCCTCTACGCTGTATTATCTTACTCAAACAATCCGTGTCGTCTTAGTGAAGCCAATTGCTAAAGTATTCCCTCAGGCTGGTTTCTTACCTAATCAGCCAGATGAGTAGTGAAGATCCATGTCTTACATCATAGGATTTTAAATGTTTGCATATTCGGTGTGCAGCTCACATTGTCTGTCTCGAGTCTGTTATAGGATGATGTAAACCAGAGGACATCACAGAGCTGAGAGAGCCGACTGATGAAGACATAAATGACTGTTGACTGTCCAGTGAACTATTCCTGTCATAGGATGTTTTTCATGTTTGCATCTCCTAATCCAAATTATATATACAGTATATATATATATATATATATATATATATATATATATATATATATATATATATATATATATATATATATATATATATATATATATATATATATATATATATATATATAAAATCACATTCAATTCTAAACTCTAAAACTCAGCTAAAACATTTTATTTTACCATGGTGTTACCAGTGTGAATAGCAGTACTGCAGACACTGCTGTACGGTATCTGTTAGTTGTTTTTGATAACGAAATAAATGCCGCCTCTTACTGTGATGTCAAGTAAGCACTTGTTTGAAGCCTCTCCTGGGCCTTACCAATGATTAGTATCAAAGCACTTGTTCGTTTTGCTTTGGAGATAACTAGCACTTATGTTTGATAGCTTTGTGAGGCCAAAGAGGATTGTAGCATGCATGCACACACAGTATGTACCGACTCAAAGGCATCACCTTGAGGCAGGGAGTTCCTTATACTGAATCTCAGGCTGGGCCAGGTGTGTCTTAAAATACAAATATATGAGGTAAGACTTGGTTCAGCTACAGCAGAATTACAATTCAATGTTGCGCTCCACTGCCTTAAACGATGTTTTAACAAGAGCACCAAGCGAAGAGGACTAAAAGAAGAACGATCTGTCAGGAAACTATTCATTACAATGCATTGAACAAGACAAGGAAAAAGAGAAATGCTGGCGTTTGAAGTCTGATTATAAGGAGGCACATTTAGCCACTCAAACTGTCTTTTATCCAATGTGACAACATTCAAAAAAATGTTTTTTAAAAATGTGTTGACAGATAAATGTTTACAATGGTAGTCTATGGAGTACCATATTGGCCCATAGATTTCCATTGTGGAAATTTTCCAAGTGGTTTTGTCTACGTGTTTCTGTTGTAATCAAAAGGCCACAAAGTTAACTAATATACATAAAGTTTATGAGGAATAGGTTAGACAGAAAGGCAGTTTATTAGATGCAGCTTTAAAAAGTAGCTTCTTTTCAGAAGATAGACTTTCACAGAAAAAAAAAAAATACTGATTTCTGAATTTTTCAGGTAAGACAACATTCCTTGGTGTGTATTTCACCCTAGCCTGATACTGTTGCATAACACATGCATGCAGCATAAGCAATTTAGCGGTGAGCCTCAAAGAGCATTAAAGACAGTCCGCCAAAAGTACATCACAAGCATCTTCCAATGCAGTACCTTTAGAACTTGATTACTGAAAAAATGTCAAGAAAATTAAAAGCAAAAAATTTTTTTACATTTTTTTTACAATTAAATAAAAAAATGTTTTCACTCAAACCAACTCAGTCGAAGTAGATATAGGGATGCAAAGCTTCTCAGGGGAACGCAAAACATTTGTGAAAGAACCCAAAAGCATTGACACGATTTTTCCTCTCATAGATTTTTTCCATCACCATGTCTCCTTAAAAAATAAAAAAAAGAAATTGCAACTTTTTTTCACAATTCTGACTTTTTTCTCGCAATTATGAGATATATACTTACAATTCTGACTTTTTTCTCAGAATTGTGTGATATAAAAAGTCACAATTGCAAGTTATAAAGTCAGAATTGCAAAATATAAAGTCGCAATTCTTTTTTTCCTCAGAATTGGACATTTTAACTCGCAATTGCGAATTTATATCTCACAATTCTGAGAAAAAAGTCAGAAGTGCGATCTACTGACTCGCAATTGAAAAAAGTCAGAATTGTAAGAAAAAAAATCTGAATTTCGAGATTTAAACTCGCAATTGTGAAAAAAATTCTGAATTGTGAGATAAAGTCCCAATTTACTTTTCCCACAGAATTTGACTTTATAACTCGCAATTGCGAGTTTATATCTCACAATTCTGAGAAAAAAAGTCAGAATTGCGATACATAAATTCGAAATTGTGAAAAAAAGTCAAAATTGTGAAATATAAACTCGCAATTGAAAGAAATAAGTAAGAATTGCAAAATATAAAGTCACAATTCTTTTTTTCCTCTGGACATTTTAACTTGCAATTGCGAGTTTATATCTCACAATTCTGAGAAAAATTCAGAAGTGCGATATATTGACTCGCAATTGTAAGAAAAAAGTCAGAATTGTAAGAAAAAAAAAATCAGAATTTCGAGATATAAACTCGCAATTGTGAAAAAAAGTCAGAATTGTGAGATAAAGTCCCAATTTACTTTTCCCACAGAATTTGACTTTATAACTTGCAATTGCGAATTTATATCTCACAATTCTGAGAAAAAAAGTCAGAATTGCGATACATAAACTCGAAATTGTGAAAAAAAAAGTCAGAATTGTGAAATATAAACTCGCAATTCTTTTTTTCCTCTGGACATTTTAACTTGCAATTGCGAGTTTATATCTCACAATTCTGAGAAAAAAGTCAGAAGTGCGATATATTGACTCGCAATTGTAAGAAAAAAGTCAGAATTGTAAGAAAAAAAAAATCTGAATTTCGAGATATAAACTCGCAATTGTGAAAAAAATTCAGAATTGTGAGATAAAGTCCCAATTTACTTTTCCCACAGAATTTGACTTTATAACTCGCAATTGCGAATTTATATCTCACAATTCTGAGAAAAAAAGTCAGAATTGCGATACATAAACTCGAAATTGTGAAAAAAAAAGTCAGAATTGTGAAATATAAACTCGCAATTCTTTTTTTCCTCTGGACATTTTAACTTGCAATTGCGAGTTTATATCTCACAATTCTGAGAAAAAAGTCAGAAGTGCGATATATTGACTCGCAATTGTAAGAAAAAAGTCAGAATTGTAAGAAAAAAAAAATCTGAATTTCGAGATATAAACTCGCAATTGTGAAAAAAATTCAGAATTGTGAGATAAAGTCCCAATTTACTTTTCCCACAGAATTTGACTTTATAACTCGCAATTGCGAGTTTATATCTCACAATTCTGAGAAAAAACTTGAAATTGTGAAAAAAAGTCAAAATTGTGAAATATAAACTCACAATTGAAAGAAATAAGTCAGTATTGCAAAATATAAAGTCGCAATTCTTTTTTTTTCCTCTGGACATTTTAACTTGCAATTGCGAGTTTATATCTCACAATTCTGAGAAAAAAGTCAGAAGTGCAATATATTGACTCGCAATTGTAAGAAAAAAGTCAGAATTGTAAGAAAAAAAATCTGAATTTCGAGATATAAACTCGCAATTGTGAAAAAAAGTCAAAATTGTGAAATATAAACTCGCAATTGAAATAAGCGAAATAGAAATAAGTCAGAATTGCAAGTTTAGTTTATATCGTAATTCTGACATTATAACTAACAATTGTGAGGAAAAAAGTCAGAATTGTGAGATAAAAAGTCGTAATTATCCGTTACTTTTTTTTATTCTGTGGCAGATACAAGCTTCCATAGGTTCGTAATCTAAACTGTTATACCATGAAAAAATTAACTAATTTATTTAATTAAAATAAACTAATTTCAATATTAAAAAATGAGTTTAATATATAATGTATTATGTATTATGTACTAGTATTATTTGAGTTAAATTTTTTTGTGTGTGATTTTATCTGACATATGATGGGAACATGAAAATGCACTGCTTGTACCCACAACAAAAACGAAGAGAATAATCTGATCTTTTCCCCAAACTGCTCAGTAGTGACAATGCCGGGGTGATATGAAGAACTCATCTCTCATTTGAGTTTGCGATGTACCACGTTGTTGACGAGACCCCTCCGGACCCAGCATCCACGTTATTGATGCTGAAGAAACGAAGGATGTGACAGGCACAGTGGAATTAGCTGATGAAAATAATAAGAGAGATGTGACTATTCAGCCCTGTTACACAACACGTCCCACGTTGTTTTGGAAAAAGCAGAGCAGATGAGGTGGGAGGGAGAAAAAGACTGAAGATAGCAGATGTAAGACTACTGCACACAATATGTTTCACGCTCTGTCTCTGTGTCTTACTGATTCTGACATTAGCATCTGATCCAGGCACGGTCTCTCAGGACTGTTGCGAAAAGGGCACGCTGGTGACAATGACAGTCTTACAAAGAGACGTGTGCCTGTAAGCTGATTTTTATGCAAATAAAAGTGCTTGGATTGACGGGTGGATTCCCCATGACTGGAATACAGATTGTCGTATCTAAATTTGGTGGGGCGTCCCTGTTATTGAACTCAGAGAATGTCAGTGGTCATTTGCAGGTTACTGAATAGGTTCCCATCTGCTGAAAGCAGGTAATCATGTCGTTTCCAGACACAAACATTCCCCTACAGCACCACTGCTCTACTTTATAGATCTCTCAGGAGACAAGCTCACCGTTAAATGTAGTTCACCCTTCACTTTGAAGACTCAACAGACACTCTCAGATTTCATACAGAATGGCATTGTTTTACTGACCTAGACACACACACACACACACATGCACTAGACTTTAAATATTCTTTTATATTCTGAAGTGTCCTTTCACAGAGAAAACAGGAATTTTCACTCAAAAATGAAAATGAGCATTGTATTCAGTCATTACATTTAGGAGAAGCATTAAAACTGTTAGATTAGTGGGAGATGTGGCCTAGTGGGTAGTGCATATGCTGGTTTTTATAAGCAGGCAATCTGAATTTTAATTTGAGATTTTCTAAAGAAAACGTTAATGGGCTGGACCATACAAAATCTGTTGTCACTTTGCTAGTGAGTTATCGACGGTCACTATACAATTGCTACGGCATTCTGAGTGGTAATTGTAATTGGTAATTCATTGAGGATGGTTGCCAGGGTGTTGCTAAGATATTCTGACAGCCTTTTAGCATGTTGCTATGTGGTTGCTAGGATGTTCTGGGTGGTTGCTCACTGGTCCAGATCAAAAGAAGAAAATGTGTGGGATTGACCATATAAAACCTGTAGCCAAGTTGCTAATTTGTTGAGGATGGTTGACAGGGAGTTGCTATGCAGTTGCTAAGATATTTGGACTGCCATTTAGCATTTTGCTATGTGGTTGCTGGGATATTCTAAATGGTTGCTTACTGGTCCAGATCAAAAGAAGAATATGTGAGTAGGATTGACCATATATGACCTGTTGCCTAGTTGCTAATTTGTCAAGGATGGTTACCAGGGTGTTTCTGTGCAGTTGCTAAGATATTCTGACTGCCTTTTAACATGTTGCTATGTGGTTGCTAGGATGTTCTGGGTGTTTGCTTACTGGTCCAGATAAAAAGAAGAAAATATGAGTGGGATTGACCATATAAAACCTGTTGCCAAGTTGCTAATTTGTTGAGGATGGTTGCCAGGGTGTTGCTATGCAGTTGCTATGATATTCGGACTGCCATTTAACATTTTGCTATGTGGTTGCTGGGATGTTCTGAGGGTTGCTTACTGGTCCAGGTCAAAAGAAGAAAATGTGAATGGGATTGACCATATAAAACCTATTGCCAAGTTGCTACTTTGTTGAGGATGGTTGCCAGGGTGTTGCTATGCAGTTGTTAAGATATTCTGACTGCCTTTTAACATGTTTCTATGTGGTTGCTAGGATGTTCTGGGCGGTTGCTTACTGGTCCAGATCAAAAGAAGAAAATTTGAGTGGGCTTGAGCATACAAAATCTGCCGCCACTTTGCTAGTGTGTTGTGGATTGTTGCCAAGGTGTAGCTATGCAGTTGCTAAGGTATTCTGAGTGTTTTAGCATGCTGCTATGCAGTTCCAGGATGTTTTGGCTGGCTGCTAATTGGCCAAAATCAAAAGAACAAAATGTGAGTGGGCTTGACCATACAAAACCTGCCACCATGTTCTTAGGATGTTGTGGATGGTTGCCAAGGTGTTGCTATGGAGTTGCTAAGGTGTTTTTAAACATGTTTCTATGTGGTTGTTAGGAGGTTTTGGGTAGCAGCTTACTGTTCCAAATAAAAAGAACCCAACTTTCAAGTCTCTATGATATTCTGGCCTCTAGAAATGGCTTAGTTCACTTGTGCAATGCATGTCTAAAGGATTTTTTTGTCCATTTCATCGCCCACCAGGAAAAAAAAAGGTGAGACTGGTTAGAAAAATAATAGCACACCTCTCCTCAACAATCTAAATGATTTGCGGTATCATTCATGTCTGTAGCACAAAGGTGTGGGAATGATCGTACATAAAAGTTCAAAGCTCTAACTTTAGAAGTATGCACTATAATAATATTGACGCTTGCCTTGGCAAGCATCTATAAAAAAACAGTAGATTGGAGTGTAGGAGGCTCTATGTCTGTGAGTACTTTAGCCATTCACCACCAATCTGCCAGTTTAAAGTGGTCTGATTCAAAAGGCGTCAACATCATCAGAGCATGTTTTGGTCATGTCCCAGCCTGCCTCCTGTTGTTCCCTTTTGACAATCTCCTGTTCCAAGACACTATTACCCCTCACCTAATAGAGTGAACTTGAGCCATTATACCCAGTTTAAGACACATTCACAGAGAGAACCACTCTGGGCCCAGGGGAACGCTGACTGCCCACACAGCCAAGGTCGGTAGGTCTAATATTGAGACTCTCTCCACTGGAGGAAACGGCTGTTTCTTGCAACTATGAGAACATGGTACACTATCTGAATCATGCAGTTATGATGATTCACATCAACATATAATGGAAGGTTTTATACTGTTAAAATTGAAAAACTGAAAAAAGACAATTCCTTTTTTCACATTTTAATTTTTCTAGATTTATTTTTTTTCTGTTTTAAAAAATAAAGAAATAATAGGGATCTATGAAATGTTTTATTGTTTCAGGATTTTTTTTTTTTGTTTATTAATTTGTTCTGGATTTATGATTTAATAAAAATGTATTATTAAAAACTGTGGTATTCAAATGAAGGCATAAAAACAAACAATTAAAAAAATCTTTTAAAATGTAATCAAACAAAAAAATTGCAAACAAAATGCTTGCACAACAGAAGATTACTGTTCATATTAAAACATGGAAGAAACATTGTGATATTCCTTAAAAAATAAAGTTTTATGGAGTTACATAATAGCTGTATAATTTCCACCAGCAAATTATTGCAATTTAAAAACCTAATAAATATGCATGTATAAATAAGTCATTTGTATTTGTTTTCACCTTTTTATGAAAAAAAAAAAAAAAAAAAAAAAAATATATATATATATATATATATATATATATAAACAGTCAAAAATAATAAAATATGAATTAAATATATTAAAATAATAGAACAAATAAATAAAATACAATTAAATAAAATATTAATTATATTATTATTGAATAATTTGTGGTAAAAAATATATATATATTTATGAAAATGCAATATTATTTCTGGCAATGAGTGTCTTGTACTATTGCTGGAATGACAATCCGTTCCAAAACAAACCAGAAGCAAAGCTCAAACAAAGCACAAGAGATCTGCTGCATAAATAACACAACAAGCACAAACATATGCTGAAACACAAATTCGTACTACTATCAAAGTCTACAGAGGTGTTAAATACAGAAAGCCTAAGACTGAGAGAGACAGTAATTCACACATTCACACTAAGATAACAAATACTAACACATTAACACACACCCAGCGCCATCAAATGAAGAGCTCAGGAGGGTGCCAGTGTGAGTATAATTACACAAGCGGAAGCGAAGCCCACCCACTCTATCTGACCCCGAAGGCTTCTGGCTGCTCTGACCGCCAAGAGTATTCCATCTCCTCAGCTTTCTTTCAACACATCCATCAGCCTTCCAGAAGCCACAAATCCACAGAGCTTTTAGTGATGAAGTCTTCAGAGATGACATTAACAATTAAAAAATGGAAGAGTGTCTTAAGAAGAGAACAAATACCTCTGAGGCTTCTGATGGTGGGTCTGAACTTTAGTGCGGAACCTTTTCTCACAAGCGCCTCAAGCTTCTGAATCTCAACAGATGCAACACCTTCTCCAAGCCTCAAAGATCTGTTACAGTATAGTCAAGTCAAGTCACCTTCATTTATATAGCGCTTTACAATACAGTTAGTTTCAAAGAAGCTTCACAGTAATAAACAGGAAAATCATATTTGTGGATTGACATTATTTGAAAAAGTCTGCTTTAAGATCAAGATAAGTCACGCCAACATTGAAACATGTTCCAGTAGTAGGTGACTGGCTTATCAATGGCCATATAAGCACAATGATCATGCTTCTTGTTAAAAACAATTGAGTTCAATGTTTTGGTATGTTTTTGAAGGAACTAACATTGAGAACTAATTATGCTGTTAGATTAGGAAGTCAAACAACAATTAAACATCCTTAACATCCTCTTGCTATTGAGCAAGGGAACAAATCCATTTTGCATAAGGACCACAGAGTTGGTGGCTCTTCCTTGTTGAAATATGATTCTGTAGGAGCTGCCAAGCAGCTTCTAATTGGCAGATGACTTGAACGGTGTGGGAATAAACATCCATGTTCAGACACTTCCTAATCTGATTAAGGTAAACGGCTCATCCAATGATACCTGACAAAGATAAGACTTATTAGAGCAAAGCTGGTCAGTTCAGCAGCAACGCAACACCAAAGCATTAAGCAGTACAGTGAATTTGATTGAATTCAATCCCATCCCGTGAGGGCATGTAGCTGTAGCCTCAGGAAAGCCTGGGAAACTGAACATTATTAGCACATCATGTTCCAATATGCTAGTTATACAGAGTAAAGTATTATGGGGGAAGCCAGAGGCGTCTTTATAAAATGTCTTCTCAGTGATGTGGGCATCTCACTGTCAAATATGTTCCCCGTCTAAATTAATCATAGATGTCCGTATGATTGTGTATGGCTGTGGCTTTAATTTAAGATATACAATTCCTAAAACAGTACATATAATATACATAATTAAATAAAACTATATTACAAAAGTTAATATACATAAACTACTGTTCAAGCAGAAAGGATGCATTAAAGGTGCAGTAAGCAATTTTTGAGAAACGCTGTTGATATTTGAAATCAGCAAAACAAACACAGCTCTGCCCCAAAATTCACGAACCCGCTATGCAACACATAGCACTTCCCCCCTCATGAGTGGACACGCTTACTGCAACTTTGATCAAAAGTGGCTAAAGAGTAAAGCCTTACGTAACAAAAGATTTCTATTTCAAACAAATGCTGTTCTTGAACATTATATTTATCAAAGACTCCTGAAATAAAATGTATCACAGTTTCCACAAAATTATTAAAGGGTTAGTTCACCCAAAAATTAAAATTCTGTCATTAATGTTGTCCCCCACTTGTAAGACCTTTGTTCATCTTCGGAACACAAATGAAGATAATTTTGATAAAATCCGATGGCTCAGTGAGGCCTCCATTGACAGCAAGATAATTAACACTTTCAGATGCCCAGAAAGATGCTAAAGACATATTTAAAACAGTTCATGTGAGTACAGTGGTTCGACCGTAATGTTATGAAGCTACGAGAATACTTTTTGTGCTCCAAAAAAACAAAATAACAACTTTATTAAACAATATCTAGTGATGGGCGATTTCAAAACACTGCTTCATGAAGCTTCGAAGCTTTACGAATCTTTTGTTTCGAATCAGTGGTTCAGAGCATGTATCAAACTGCCAAAGTCACTTGAAACATTAAAATTTCGAAACGTTTCGAAACACTTATGACGCACTGAAATCACGTGACTTTGGCAGTTTGATACACGCTCTGAACCATTGATTCGAAAACAAAAGATTCGTAACGCCTCGAAGCTTCATGAAGCAGTGTTTTGAAATCGCCCATCACAAGATATTGTTGAATAAAGTCATTATTTTGGGGTTTTTTTGGCGCACAAAAAGTATTCTTGTCACTTCATTAGATTAAAGTTGAACTATATTTTTAGTACCTTTCTGGGCATCTGAAAGTGTTAATTATCTTGCTGTCAATGTAAGCCATCGGATTTTATCAAAAATATCTTAATTTGTGTTCTGAAGATGAACGAAGGTCTTACAGGTGTGGAACGACATGAGGGTGAGTAATTAATGACAGAATTTTCATTTTTGGGTAAACTAACCCTTTAAGCTGCACTATTTTCAACATTGATAATAAGAAATGTTCTTCTTATTAAATTTTCTTATTATCTTATTATAAAAGAAAATCAGCATATTAGAATTATTTAGAATTATTATAGAATTATTTTTATTATTTCTGAAGGATTGTGCAACACTGAAGCCTGGAGTAAGGATGCTGAAAATTCAGCTTTGCATCACAGGAATAAATTACATTATAAAATATTCAAATAGAAAACAGTTATTTTAAATTGTTATACAGTATTTAACAATATTTCTGCTTTTCCTGTATTTTTGATCAGATAAATGCAGCCTTGGTGAACATCAGAGACTTATATATAAGAAGAGGGATGCACAATATCTATATTATTTTGATAATTTAGCCAATATTAGAGTTCTGTTTAATTTATCAGTATCTTTTAATATAGAATATGTAATTGTGCATGCTCATGTCCACAATTTTTACATTTAAATTACCTTTGCCATTTTCTAACACTCAGTTATAGTTAAATTTTAAAAACAATAATAATTTAATACTGTTAGTGTTAAACCTTTAGCAAATCTCAAAATGAATATTCATTTTTCATGATACATTATAATGTTGTGATGCCAAAATTTTATTTTATGTTTTAGTTTTTATTTATATGCACAAAATAGTACAATTTTAAAATCAGTGCATCCACATATAAGAAAAATGTAAATAAACTAGTCATCACAATCCATCATGACCTATTCACGTTGTGAAGCCTGCATAAAGCTAATAAACCATAGTTGCGTATAAACCAAACAGACTGGACGCCAACCAGAGATGGATGATACAGGGATTGTTTTTACAGTTGGTTGGATAATAGTGTTTCATGCTGATTGTATGATGTCATTATGTGCTTCCTGACATTAGCTGGCCAATTCCCTAGCGCTTATGCTACATGAGTTTTTGTGGACTGACAAAACAAGGCCTCATGCCTCGCAAACAAACATAATGTGTACTCTAATCAACCGGAATTATGAGCACATATTTGCAATTTGCTGCTCACTCAGAGACCAAAAAAGGCCTCCAGACTGTACGCTCGACCACATTCGGTATGCAAGGCTAAGATTGCAACAAGAATGCAAAATGAGAGAGTATTTCCAAATAAAGTGGCAAGGAGACCGCCTAACCTTGACTGATGATTTCTCTTAGAGACTTAAGGGTAAAAAGCTTTTAACAAGCCCTAAAAGTCTCCATGACCTCATCCATCACATGCATCTACAACTGGATTCACTTTGTCACCTGTGACGGCATTTGTCCCAAAACACTCAGCGATAAGATTCCAATGCCAGCTTCAATAAACTCTATACATTATGCATAAGGGTGCAATCCATAAGCACCAGCACCAGTGCCGCACTCAAAACACAACATGCATTTGTCAGATGCTTCTTTGCTTACAATGAAACCGATAGGTTTCTGAAAATAGCCCCATCTGGCTTTGAAATATTCAGCAAGTGTGGCCGACATCCAAGGCCACTGGGTTAGGGAAGTTTTTCACCATATGAGGGAACCGGTGTCCAAAGCTTCATTTTGGAAAGGGAAGGTTGAGTTTCTGCATGACAAACCTCGAAAGCTATGCTTTATTATACTTTTTAGCTGTAGCTAGGAGACAGTGGCATCTTTTAATGAGATTCTTTAAATGTAATCTCACAGAAAGCTCTGAACATCAAGAGCTACAACGGCAAAGGGAATTCCTGGCCATGCAAAATCATAAGGGGTGTTCTTGCTGCATCAAGCAAAGTGTCCTTATATTTCACTTTCTTTTATGAAATGTCAGTGAGTACCCGCTTAAAGCGTTAGTTCACCCAAAAATGAAAATGATCCCTAAAGCCATCTTAGATGTATATGATTTTCTTTTTTCAGCCGAACACAATCGGAGTTATATTAAAAAATATTCTGGCTCTTCCATGTTTTATAATGGAATAGTGAATAGTAACTGAGATTTTGTAGCCCAAAAAAGCACATCCATCCATCATAAAAGTAATCCATACAGCTCCAGAGCGTTAATAAAGGCCTTCTGAAGCGAAGCAATGCATTTTTGTAAGAAAAATATCCATATTTATAACTTTACAGACTATAATCACTAGCTTCCAGTAACGTCCGTCCATCCTCTGCTCTTCCGCGTTCGTCAATACGTCATGCATCGGGTCAAAGTTCACGCTTCCGCTGGAATCAACTCACGTACGGAAGCCAGTGATTCTAGTTTATCAAGTTAGAAATATGGGTATTTTTCTTACAAAAACACATCGCTTCTCTTCAGAAGACCTTTATTAACACTCTGGAGTTGTATGGATTACTTTTATGATGGATGGATGGATGTGCTTTTTTGGGCTTCAAAATCTCGGATGCTATTCACTCCCATTGTGTTTGACTGAAAGAAGAAAGTTATATACAACTAGGATGGCTTGAGGGTGAGTAAATTATGGGATAATTTTCATTTTTGGCTGAACTAACCCTTTAATGGACTTCATTTCATCTAAAAACTTACCAAGTTAAAGGAACAACACAACATGGAAGTAGAAGTAATTGGGATTGGACGTTTTAAAAGCAGAAATGTGAATAGCACTTACAATAATTATTCTGTTAAAACATCTGTATTATTTGAATTGTAAAGGTGTTTAAATCATCAATTTTTATAATTGTTAGGGTTTTAAGCATTGTAAAGTAGTTATCGAATTTTACACAGGAAACCAATTTGTAACACTAAAATCATTTTGTGGCTATACTATTGAAACAGTGAGTACTTTAAAGACGGCATGAAAATATCTATTTACTAAATGGATGTCATTGTTCTTATATTTAACAATTCATCCATGCAAAATGTTTAATTTTTTCAAAATTTGTACCTTTTTTAAATCAAAATGTCATAACTTGATCTTCTTGTAAAACTATAGACTTCTCTCTGGTGGTCTACGCAATTAACAAACAATTTTTTTCTTTCAATTTCATCACAACAAGGAAGAAAATCTGTCATTACTTCCATGTCATCACAACTTTTAATGATTACAAATTCGCCCCATTCACTTTCAGTGCATCTCACTGTATGACCCAGATTTCTACTGTTTTGAAGAAAAGATAGGCCAAGGCGAAATTATTTTGTTTAGTTGATTAAGCTTAACTTGTATTGAACATGGAATATTTCTTTAAAGGACATTATTTTCGATCATCAATCACCTTAAATCTGTTTAAATAATTACTATGATGCTGCCATACAGAGGTCCATTCACTTCGATAAGAGGTGGCAGCTATGGCTTGATTTGCGAGTGTGCACTTTCCTGCTCTTGAAACACAGCCGTGCATAAATTAAGATTAATTTAGGACCCCTGCTTTACTACATCATGGCAAAAACAAAATACGCCTGGCTGACAAACAGAGCGTTGCGCTTATTCTCTGGAGCCGAGCATAGGAAGCCAACATTTTTACTGCAAGATACCACATCTCTGAATCTAATATACAAAATCTGAGCCTAGCTGGCATCCTGTCTCATTCTAAATCAAAGAGTATGTTAAACTGATACTCATATCAAGACATGAGGGATTCCTCTGTCATCTGATCTTCTCTGGCAAACCTCTCATAGTGGAGGTATTCTCAGCCAACTGATCCAACTTCATGGCAGGGGAGCGGTGAGAGAGGGCGCTTTACGTCCCAAAACCAGACCCCGTCCTTCTGCTTCTCTCTCATCTAGTAAGCCCCCAACATGTGGACCTCCATCTGTTTGTGCTCTAAGTGACTGTAAAATGTTTATGTTGTGTTGTTATCCTCAGAAAAGCAGCAGAAAGCCGCATGAAAATAATTTGCGAGATTTATTTACTCACATTAATTCGTTTGGGCTAATCTCATAACTTCATCTCACATTAGAGCGTGTTGTGTTGACTTAAGCAGGCACACGACTTCCATGGGGCTAAACGCTCTCTTGAGAACTAGTGAAGAAGCAATTATAAAAAGCCACTGATAACTGTATAAGCATGAGTTTGTTTCCCTCACGCTCCATGGAAGTGCTACGGAATTCAATTAGCATGATACCACATTGTTTCAATCAACTAACACACCGGGAAAAGCTAGGGATTTAACCGCATTAGGCTTCAGATGGTGACCACAAGGACTCAAAATGTGTCAAGAGCACTTGGGAAAAATGCCAGGCTGGATATTGATTTGCCTGGCAAACTCACTAAACTCTATTGAGTAAAATAAATCTTAATTTAGAAGCACTGCAAAATCCAAAGAGAAAATCAGCGAAGAAAAAGGGACCAACATTTCTGAAAAACAAACATGCTGCACTGTTAACCCAGACAACAATTCACCTCTTATTAAATGTTTAGTAGTTTTTTTTTTCATCCAGAGTTATTGCTTTCAAGAGAGAAAACCATCAACAGTTCTGAGAAGTACAATAATGCATGATTACTATTTCACATGAAGAAATTGCTACAAAAACTGGGATCTGAATGGCAGAGAATGGCAAAGCCAGTTAACAATGTTTTGATTTCAGGTTCAGTGGCAGTAAATAATTTGATCCGCTTATTGAGGCTCTAGCACAAGCATTAAGGTTGATGCTTAAAGGAAAATAACTGTGAGCGAGTACAGTGCATCCATGTTAAATACATTGCTGCTTAATAACATGAACAGAAGGCAGCAGACTGGAAACACTTGTTTTGAGATTTTCAGTCAAGAGCTGGCGACCATACACTACAAAACGAGTATTGAGTTCCAATAAAAACATCGGTACATCCTCAAAACAAGACACGTTTACTTCAGAAGCACAATTTTGCTATATATATATATATATATATATATATATATATATATATATATATATATATATATATATATAATATTATATAAATAACAACAATAATGACAATTCAACACAAAACTTAATATAAAACAATAATAATAAAACATTAGTTATAAAATATTACTATTTTACAATTTTAGAAACTAATAATTATTAGTCTTTATAATGGATTAATAAAATCTTAAGAGCATCAACAGCAAAGCCGCAGTGATTCCGCTGTCAAAACAAAAACATCCAACATCCAGTCAAATAAGCAGCGGCCAATCGCCTTACCTTTTTCTTGACAAGAAGAAAGGATCTCTTCCTCCTTTGGATTTGCTACCTGGGTAATGATGGACGTGTTGTCCATGGAAACGGGATTTTATTCCTCCTCAGTCACTTATGTTTTGATAATTTTCAGCTAGCCTGATGCTAGCGAGCTAGCGGAGTGAGTCCAGATGGCAGACGCACCATACACCGCACACGATCTTACACCACCGCATCCAAATAAACATACAACACACACTTCATGATCATACGGCGATCGGTGCGAGAAGAGATACTCCTGTCAGATGACGGGGATAGGCGACATTTCAGCCCTCGTGTAAAATGGGGTCTTTGGAGACCAGTGACAGATTGTGTAATAACAAAGAGTCTGAATCTGCAGCCGCTCTTTCTCTCCTCTTCTCTCTCTCTCTCTCTCTCTGTGTGTGTGTGTGTGTGTGTGTGTGTGTGTGTGTGTGTGTGTGTGTGTGTGCGCGCGCGCACATAATGTGACCGTGTGAAACTACCCTTGAGGAAAATATACCATAGTAACCATAGTTACTTTTACTTAATATCAGCCAGGCTGTCAAAAAAAGTGAGGGAAAACGAGAAATAAAACAAAAAAGTTGTGTGTGTATACTACAAAAAAGGACAAAGAATCGAATCTAATTGTTGTTGCTTGTTTTATATCTTACAGAAGACCAATATAGGCCTACAACTAATGTTGAACCCAATGTCATGACTCCAGTATGCAGATGTAAACTGTAGTTAAACACTTTGTTGTTTTCTGACTTATTTCTGACTAAGGTTGTTCAAAAAGCAGTTTATATTGTATCAAAATCATCTTACAAAGAAATGTCAAGGAAAGAAAAACAGCACAAAAACAACTAAATCAGTCTGTAATCTTGTATTACAGGTTAAGTTTATTACTTGTTTGGGTTTTTTTCTTAACTGGTCTGATCTTTATAAAATATGTATCAGCTACAGCACTTTTTAAACTAATTTGTTTTCTCAGCATATCTCACATATAATGTCATTTCAAACATGTTTCAGACCTAATAACCAGGAACCATTAGCTGTGAAACATCAGATTTAAAGAATTGAAAGTGGAGTGATGCAGAAAAGAAAATTATCAATTCTGTTAATGAAGTATAAGCATCTATGGTTTAAAAGGGAAATGATTTTGCTGAGATACTGAGAGAAATTGCAGTGATTTCAGAAATGCTTTAATGACAGGGCGAGAGGTGGGAGGGTTACTGAATATTTTATGAAGGTGGGTGTTTGATCTTAATGTTTAATAAGGCAGTCTGCATGACGCAACCTTCACTTCAACTAGTTTTACAGCCTATTTAAATACTTTTCACATTTCTGTACTTTTTCTATCTTTTTTTAACGTTTTTTTTTTTATTTTAATAATATATTATAGCCTAAACAATGTAATTATAAATAAATAAATAATGTCAGCATGCCATTAAAAGATGTCTTGTGCTTGTTGTTCTTGTGTTGAGTAGCTAAATTGTTTTGGATTTTTGAAAAATGTCCGAACTTATGGTTCTATTTTAACTCAAAACATTCAAAAATACAGAAAATTCTTATGGCTAATATAACTAATGGATGACGTTTATAAAAATATATGTAAAGTAGAGAAATTATAGTGTTTACTTTGGGGCCAAATGGCTTTAGAATAAATGTATTGATAGATTTAATATTTATTGTTGTTCCACAGTTGTTTCAAATGAGGCGCTATTTAAATGTGTGCTTATACTGACATCTTGTGGTCGAACAGTAAATTGTTTCCTAAGTAATTTGTTTTCTGGAGTCACTGTGATTGGACGATATGATGGATTAAGGCTGAACTGAAGTCAGTTTTAGTTATTTTCACTAGAGCTACGTACAAATGAAGAATGGCGCAAAACAAGTGTTTGTTTAAGGAGACAGTTGACTATAATATTATATTATATTATATTATATTATATTATATTATATTATATTATATTATATTATATTATATTTATTCCCTATAATGTTATTTTATTATTTGTATACACACAATATATAAATTGATTTATCATATTAATAAGCAGTAAATTGTCTTCTCTACTTATATTCTCCAAAGGGTCTTCCTTATTACTTTGGATGGTGGACTGATGAATTATTGTTGTTGTTGGGGTAGTAATGTAGCTATATTAAGTGTTTTCTTTAATTTGATATATTTATTGTAATGCACGTTTTATTGTTCTGTGTATTGTTCTTTCATAATGTGTTGAGTTCGAGTTAATAAAAATACTTTATTTATTTATTTATTATTAATTATTATTTTTATTGTATTAGCATATATTTATTCATTTAAAGCAGGACTGAATTTATTTTTACTTCGTTTTATTATTAATTACTTTGCGCTTTTTATTTCGATTTTTGCACTAAGCAGAAAACTGTGGCGAATCTGCCATTTTTCAATTAGAACTCCATTCCAGTGTCACAAAAAATGGCGAAAGTATCGAACTGAATCCCCGCCGTCACTTACTCATTTCTAGAGATTTCATCATTCAGTTCCGCGGTGTGGTTGCTCCTCCTCTCGGTCCATGCTGTCTTTGCGTAGCGCAACATCAGCACTCCTCCTCAGGACCGGTACACAGATCTCCACCGTCCGCGCTGTTTCGAGGGTTCGATCCAGTCCCATACGTCTGTGTGCTTCCCCTCCGATCAGAGCGCTCTCACTGTCCGCCTGTTTGTGTAAGAAGAAGAAGAGAAGCGCGTGGCTGCAGATGACGGAAGGACAGAATATGGATGGCAGTATTGAAGAGGTTCTGGCTCCCCTGAGGCTGGCAGTGAAGGAGCAGGTAATGAAAGCCAATAACAAGCATATAATATGCTGTATTATTATTTCACATAACCGTGCATTGCATTAAACACGCATTTGCTCTATATTCAAGGTGGAACCATCATTTAGGAATCAAATGCGGCCCTTTATATTGTTCAAAATGGATAAAATGGCTTGTTATGGAAAACTACATAATGCATTTTTTGCACTAATGATATTTTAGGATGTGTATTACAGTATGGTGGTTTTATTTTGGGTTTATGCTGCTGAATGTTTCGCTTGGTCAGTGCCACGTTTGAGATGAGCAATTCTGACATGCAGAGACCAATGGAGACTGAGGGTGGAGGAAATCACAGACAGTTAAAACGAAACCCATTATATTTCTCGGAAAATGTTGATGGAATGAATGTGTTCTAATATATAGTAATCATAATAATAAACTAAACATGGCGTTTTCTGTTGTTTATTTTTCCACATAGGGTGATCTTGTGCGTAAGTTGAAGGCAGAAAATGCTCCTGATGTAGATGTCAATAAGGCCGTAGCAGAACTGAAAGCTCGCAAGAGAATCCTTGAGGCCAAGGTGAGAAATGTGATTCTGTCAGTCATGTTCCATAAAACAACCGTTAAATATGAAGAGTTTAGTTATTATATTACTGGCATAAGAGTTATGATATACTCTTATGGCAGTTTAATATGCATGCACTGTAGAGTGCAACAGTTCTTGAGCACTTTTTCATCGACCTCGGTTCCAGGAGTATTTTTCCATTCATTTTTTTTCTCATTAGGGATTTTGATTAAAAAATGGCTAGAGTTGTCTTTCACTTTGTGAAAGAGACACCAAACAAACCAACCAGCTACGAGGTGAAACACAACATTATAAAGTTTGATTTGAAGTAAAGAAGTATTTCAAAATCAAACATAAAGACAAAGGTACAAGCCCTAATGAGGGAAAAACAACTACAATTCCTTGAAGCATTGCGAATGATGATTAAATTAAAATGATGGAAAAACCAACATCTTTAAAGCAATAGTTTTTCCATCATTTAAATTTAATTATCATTTTTTATATATACACAGGCTTGGGAGGGTTACTTTAAAAATGTATTCCATTACAGTTACAAATTACTTCATAAAAAAAGGTATTCAGTAACTTAATCCAAGTACCACAATATGAAAATAATGTAATCTGATTACTTTTGGATTACTTCAAGGACATATATATATTGAATGGGTCTCAACTATAAAAATATTTTACAAATCTGATAAATTATCTATTGCAATATTATTATCGTTGTTGTTGTTTAGAGCTTAAAAATATAAAAGTCACATCAGATCATAAACTGAATACGCTCGAATCAAACATTTCTGTTTATGTTTGTTCTGCTTTAAACCCCATTGTTTCCTCCTCCTTCTTATGTAAATCTCATTTGTTTAAAAGACTTCCGGAAAACACTCGGATCTCAACATAACACCGACTGTTACGTAACAGTCGGGATCATTAATATGTATGACCCCAATATTTGCATAATGCCAGCCCATTCGACGCATTAGACAAGGAAAGGCAGTATTAACGGCTGGATCTGTGCACAGACAAGGTAAGCAAGCAAGAACAACAGCGAAAAATGGCAGATTGAGCAATAATAACTGACATGATCCATGATATCATTATATTTTTAGTGATATTTGTAAATTATCTTTCTAAATGTTTCATTAGCATGTTGCTAATATACTGTTAAATGTGGTTAAAGTTACCATCGTTTCTTACTGTATTCACGGAGACGAGAGTCATTGCTATTTTCATTTTTAAACACGTGCAGTCTGTATAATGCATAACACAACTTCATTCTTTATAAATCTGTCCAACAGTGTGTAATGTTAGCTTTAGCCACGGAGCACAGCCTCAAACTCACACAGAATCAAACGTAACCATCTAAATAAATACTTTACTCACATAATTCGAAGCATGCATACAGCATGCATGACGAACATCTTGTAAAGATCCATTTGAGGGTTATATTAGCTGTGTGAACTTTGTTTATGCGATGTATATATAGTCGAGAGCTCGTGGGGCAGAGGGAGCGCATCTCTTAAAGGGGCGGCGCGCTGAAAAAATCAGTGCATAGTTAATGATGCCCCAAAATAGGCAGTTAAAAAAATTAATGAAAAAAAATCTATGGGGTATTTTGAGCTGAAACTTCACAGACACATTCAGGGGACACCTTAGACTTATATTACATCTTGTAAAAAAACAATCTAGGGCACCTTTAATTTCAATGTTTAGCATTTTGGTTACTTTTAAAACCTATTCAAACTAAGCAATCATGTCTCATTTCCACAACTTTTGAATACACAGCCCTAAATATATATGTAAAGGGCTCTTCAGACATCTAGTGGCTACCGTATATGGTATTACAGATTATTTTTTAGTCCTTTGATAAAGAAAGTGTTTTCGTAGCTGGAAGGCAGAGTTTACACTGTACAACCATGTTGTTTGCATTTTCTTCTTTGAAAACAAAATAACAGCGAAATTTCCATGAATTGAAAGCATTTTTCCCCGCTGGCAGCATCGTTTCAACTAGCAGCAGTGATTCAATCTGTGTCTGAGGAGATTGTAGATGGGTGTTATTTGCGCATGCACCAGCGGGTGGCTCACGTGAGTCTTCACTGGCAACAGAACCAGGAAATGCTGTATAATCAAGCAGCAATTAATATAGTGTTATTATGGCAAAATAATGATTTATTTAGTTTTAAATTAAACGATTGTAATCCTGATAGTATCCCCCCTTTTTTCAAAATGTAACTGTAATCGGATTACTACATTTTTTTACGTAACTGTAACGAATTACAGTTACTGGATTTTTGTATCCTGATTACGTAACGCCGTTACATGTATTCCGTTACTTCCCAACCCTGTGTGTGTGTGTGTGTGTATATATATATATATATATATATATATATATATATATATATATATAACTTTTTTTATTTTTATCATATTTCTCTGAAATGTGTCGGTATGGTTTTCAGTGGCATATATAGCAACGTATATAGCATACGTTGTAATTTTTATATACATACACACACACACACAAAATATTTAAGTAGCTGGATAGCATAGGGTTTGATTACTTCATTTGCAGTGCTTCATGGGAGTGGGCTGAGCAGGCACTAAATAGTTCTTTTGGTGCAATTTGCTTGTTTTGATTCTCTGATTGGTGAAGATTTCTCAGCAGAGGGTAAAGTAGATTTTCACCAGGAATTCTGCTGTTAAACACGATTACTTAAAAAAATGTTAAAATAATGTGAACAGATGACTTCAACAAAAACATATTATACATTAAAAATCTTCTATCTCATAGTAGGTGTCTTTAATGGTTTATAGAGTAAGTTATTGTTAAAGATCGATTCCCCTATGCAGAAAATTATTGGTATTTTTATCTTTGGAATCTGACTGTTAGTGTGAGTTTGGGGGCGGAACTGTCTGTTTGACCGACCAGTGGTGGGTGGGTAAAGTGTTTTGTTAACCTGTTTGAAAACCACCATTATTTTTGCAGTTCTGTTTGATAAAATATTCATTTTTAAATATTAGAAAACAGGTAGCTTGAATAAGTTCCTTTTTAGTTAATTTAGTTTTGTATGTCTTATTTACATAGTCCATCTGACTCTTTTTCCATTTTGCAGGAGCTTGCCTTACAGCCCAAAGATGATATTGTGGATCGAACCAAGATGGAAGACACTCTAAAAAGACGTTTCTTTTATGATCAGGCATTTGCTATCTATGGCGGTGAGTATTTTCATACACACACACACACACACACACATATATATATATATATATATATATATATATATATATATATATATATATATATATATATATATATATATATATATATATATAACCCAAAAATGAAACCCAAAAATAACCCAAAAATGAAAACTCACCCTCAAGTTGTTCCAAACCTGTATGAATTTCTTTGTTCTGCTGAACACAAAGGAAGATATTTGGAACAATGTCAGAAACCAAACAGATCTTGCCCCCCATTGACTACCATAGTAGGAAAAATAAATATTATGGTAGTCAATGGGGGGCAAGATCTGTTTGGTTTCTGACAGGTTTGGAACTACTTGAGGGTGAGTAAATGATGACAGAATTTTAATTTTTGGGTGAACTATCCCATTAATTACTAGTAAAAAAAAATTAAGATTGGCTTGTTAATGTCAACTAATAGTTTGTTTTTGTGTGTGAGAAAGGTGTGAGCGGGCTGTATGACTTTGGGCCCGTTGGCTGTGCTTTGAAGAACAATATCCTCCAGGTCTGGAGGCAGCACTTCATCCAGGAGGAGCAGATTCTGGAGATCGACTGCACCATGCTTACACCAGAACCCGTCCTCAAGTGAGCACTCAGCTGTCTATTCCCCTTTAATCTGTTAATTCAATCTGTTAATTGATCCGTTGCCATGGTATCGTCTTTGGAACTCTTATTCATTGCTTTTGTTGTGTTCCAGGACATCAGGACATGTGGATAAGTTTGCCGACTACATGGTGAAGGATGTCAAGAACGGAGAGTGTTTCCGCGCCGACCACCTCCTTAAAGGTTTGTCATTGTTTTCCGATTTAAACATCCACTCCAGTAGTACTGTATGTGTTGACCTCTTTGAGACAGTCAGGCTCAGGTCAGCTCTGCTGTCCACTGAAATAACTCCTCCATGGATGCTGTAGATGTTCAGAGGTAAAAGAAAACAATTGGATCTGTAAGAATCACAAAGGCTTTATCTGTAATCTGTAGACCACCAACCTGACTGAAATGAATAAGTGCTTTATACACTTTGACAAACTGTGTTATGAGGTAGCCACCTAAATCTGGACTCCTTAAAGTTGCCAAAGTTAATGTTTTTTAACATTCTTTCTCTTTTGCAAACTGAAAATACTGATGGTGCCAATATGCTCGCGGAGAGCTCACTGACATATAGCGCAGTTGCGCTTTGGCCGTCCCGAGTTTGAGTTCTGGCTCGTGTACCGTTTCCTGATTTCTACCCCCTCCTTCCTCCAACTTCAATTCCTGTCAACTTACTGTTCTCTCATAGCAAAGGCGAAAATGGCAAAAATAAATCTTAAAAAAAAAAGCCTTGCACTCACAGACGTATACATTTTTTTTTTTTTTTTTTTTTTTTTTTTTGGTCCATAAAAAAAATGCCCCTTGCTCTAATACCACCTGTAACTGATTAGCAGTATAATGTTTCAGGGTGATATATAAATAAAGTCTATTATCTTTAAATGGTTTCAATAGGAAATTTAATAGAAATAAGTTTTATTTCATGTAAAAGTTGGTAACACTTTACAATAAGGTTCATTAGTTAATTACATTAGTTAACATGAACTAATAATGAACTGCTCTTCCACAGCATTTATTAATCTTTGTTAATGTTAATTTCAACGTTTGTTTATCTAATACATTAGTTAATGCACCATGAACTAACATGAACAAACAATGAACAACCATATTTTCATTAACTAATGTTAACGAAGATTTAGTAAATATAGTAACAAATGTATTGCTCATGGTTAGTTCATGTTAGTTAATACATTAACTAATGTTTAACTAATGAACCTTATTGTAAAGTGTTACCCTTAATTTTAATACAGGAAATATACAGTAATAGTAGTAGTAAAACATACCTTAAATAAATAAATATAAATAGTACTAGTACTACTACTACTACTACTAATAATAATAACAATGTATACCATGTCTTTTGTTTTATAGCTCATCTACAGAAATTAATGAGTGACAAAAAATGTACAGCAGAAAAGAAAACTGAGATGGAGAGTGTCATCACTCAGGTATGTCTCACTTGCATAATCATTCTAACTCTATATGAATAGGGAAGTTCACACCACAACTATAACTCAACGAAGAACAATATCATTGGAATCATTTTCAGTATGTATTTTTTCCAGCTAATGAACAATAAACATCGACAGCCAATCAGAATCCACCCGACTTTAAAGACTCGGACATTGCAAGCAGCAAATGTCAAAACTGCAGCGCATGCTTATAATAAACAAAATGTTATCGTCCGTTGATGTGGACACTAATATAATTATCGTTCTTGGTGTGAACGGCACCTTACATTTTTGGGGAGTAATCATTTGTTTATTTGATTGTTTTATTTGAGTAGTTTTGTATTTTTTTTTTTTTCTTTTTCAGATGGATAACTACACTCAGCAGGAGTTGGCAGATTTGTTTGTGCAATACAATGTCAAGTCTCCCATTACAGGAAATGACCTCACACCTCCCATATCATTCAACCTGATGTTCCAGACCTCAATTGGGCCTGGGGGCAACATGCAAGGGTATGTTGGACACCGCCAGACTACATGCTGTAATTTTAAAATATCCAAATTTTGACACAGACTGATGCATTATTCTTGGGGCTACATTATTTCCTTAGCTATTTAAGGCCAGAAACCGCTCAGGGAATCTTCCTCAACTTCAAACGTCTTTTGGAGTTCAACCAGGGGAAGCTGCCATTTGCTGCTGCCCAGATCGGAAACTCCTTCAGGAATGAGATCTCTCCTCGCTCTGGCTTGATTCGTGTCAGGTGCGGATTATGATTTCTTTTTGAACACAACTCGCTTTGGTTATTTGGGCGTCACACAGAAGTGTTTCCATTGGTATTTCAAATGTTTTCTGAAGTGATATTTCTCTCCATAGAGAGTTTACGATGGCTGAGATCGAGCACTTTGTAGACCCGAACGAGAAGGTTCATTCCAAGTTCTCTAATGTTGCTGATCTGGAGATCATGCTTTACTCCTCCAAAGCACAGACTAGTGGGCAATCTGCCCAGATAATGAGGCTGGGTGATGCAGTGGAGCAGGTTAGTCAAGATCTCCTTTATGATGTATCGATTATAATTAACAGTTCGGTTGTTCTAAAAAAATTTGTTGGGTGTGTAGGGCATCATCAACAACTCCGTCTTGGGTTACTTCATTGGAAGGATCTACCTTTATCTGGTCAAAGTGGGCGTGGCAAAGGACAAGCTTCGTTTCCGTCAGCATATGGACAATGAGATGGCCCACTATGCTTGTGACTGCTGGGATGCTGAGACCAAAACCTCTTATGTACGTTCAGTGTTTGCTTGAGGACCTTCTGTGCAATAGAATGGGTGCTTATTTGTGTGTTTGTACGTGATGTTTTTCAGGGGTGGATTGAGATTGTGGGGTGTGCCGATCGCTCGTGTTATGACCTTCTGTGCCACGCACGGGCCACCAAAGTCCCTCTGGTTGCTGAGAAACCCTTAAAGGAACCCATATCCTTTAACTTCCTGCAATACTTACAGGGAGAGTTCACCCAAAATTTTGTCATTACTTACACGCACTCAAGGTGTTCCAAACCTGTGTGAGTTTCTTTCTTCTGCTGAACACAAAAGATAATATTTTAAAGAATGTTGGTAATCAGACAGTTGACGCCACCCATTGACTTCCATAGTAGGAAAAAAATATATACTATGGGTGCCGTCAGCTGTATGGTTACAAACAATCTTTAAAATATCTTCTTTTGTGTTCAATAGAAGAAAGAAACTCATACAGGTTTGGAACAACATGAGGGTGAGTAAATGATGACAACTTTCATTTTTGGGTGAACTACCCCTATAACTTATTATAATTATCAAAGCATTTGAATGGGATCTGAACTGTCTCAGCACAGAATGTTAGTTCTGTTTTTCTTCTGTCACCTTCCTTAACTGTTTCACACAAAGTTGTAAATGTTGTTCAGTTCGAGCCAAACAAAGGAGCTATCGGCAAAGCATATAAGAAGGATGCCAAGCTCGCCATGGAGTACCTGGCCATCTGTGATGAATGCTATATCACAGAGCAGGAGAAACTCCTCAATGAGAATGGGTGAGCATCATCAATATGAAGAGTATTCAAAATTTAATGCCAATGACCCCCAAATATGAAGATTCACAGTATAAAGGCAGATATACTACACATTTATTTGATCAAAATGACCGTACAAACAGTTATATTGTGAAATATGATCACAATTTAAAATATCTGTTTTCTAATTGAAAATATATTTTAAATGTAATTTATTTCTGATGGCAAAGCTTAATATTCAGCATCATTACTCTTAGTCTTCAGTGTCACATGATCCTTTCAGAAATCATTCTAATATTCTGATTAGCCTACTTTTATTATCACATTTGAAAACCATCATACATTTTTTAGGATTCTTTGATGAATAGAAAGCAAATAAACAGCATTTATCTGAAATAAAGACATTTATAATGTTGCAAAATATATCTGTCACTCACGTTTGATCAATTTAATGCATCCTAGCAGAATAAAAGTATTAATTCCTTAAATCTTACTTGACCCCAAAATTTTGAATGTATAAATGAATGTGTATATATATGTATTTTTTTATTTTTTTTATTTATTTTTTCAATTAAAAAATTGGATTTTATTTGTTTTTGTCCTGAAATCAAAACAAACTATGGAAATATGTTTTTGCAAAAATTATAATTTAACAGTTTTTGGTTGTCTTTATTTGATACTGTTTTGAATTACATTCAGTCAAATTCTTATTGACTACTTTAAAGGTGCCCTAGATTCAAAATTTGAATTTACCTCGGCATAGTTGAATAACAAGAGTTCAGTACATGGAAAAGACATACATTGAGTCTTGCATTGTTTCCTCTTCTTATATAAATCTCATTTGTTTAAAAGACTCCGGAAAACAGCCGATCTCAACATAACACCGACTGTTACGTAACAGTCGGGGTGTACGCCCCAATATTTGCATATGCCAGCCCATGTTTCCAACATTATGAAAGGCATTAGACAAGGGCAGCCAGTAACGTCTGGATCTGCACAGGTGAATCATCAGACTAGGTAAGCAAGCAAGGACAATAGCAAAAAATGGCAGATGGAGCAATAATAACTGACATGATTCATGATATCATGATATTTTTAGTGATATTTGTAAATTGTCTTTCTAAATGTTTCGTTAGCATGTTGCTAATGTACTGTTAAATGTGGTTAAAGTTACCATCGTTTCTTACTGAATTCACAGAGACAAGAGCTGTCACTATTTTCATTTTTAAACACTTGCAGTCTGTATAATTCATAAACACAACTTCATTCTTTATAAATCTCTCCAACAGTGTAGCATTAGCCGTTAGCCACGGAGCACAGCCTCAAATTTATAGAGAATCAAATATAAACATCAAAATAAATACTTTACTCACATAATTCGAAGCATGCATACAGCATGCATGACGAACATCTTGTAAAGATCCATTTGAGGGTTATATTAGCTGTGTGAACTTTGTAAATGTGCTGTAATATAATCAAGAGCTCGTGTGGCAGGGAGCACGTGAATTAAAGGGGCGGCGCGCTGAACAAATCAGTGTATAGTTAATGATGCCCCAAAATAGGCAGTTAAAAAAATGAATTAAAAAAAATCTATGGGGTATTTTGAGCTGAAACTTCACAGACACATTCAGGGAACACCTTAGACTTATATTGCATCTTGTGAAAAAGCATTCTTGGGCACCTTTAAAGAAAAAAAGGGGCCTACAAGCCCTTTGATATGTCCCATCCTAGCTTCCTTTTTCAATAGGCAAATCTTTTGCCCATCAAGTGATGTCATAGTTTTTAATCAATAAACGGCTAAAATAGTGCCCTCTAATATTATTCTGTTCATTCATTGGTTTCCTGTCACTGCAGTGAGTTCACCATTGAGACTGAGGGCAAGACTTTCAAACTCACCAAGGACATGGTTAATGTCAAGAGGTTCCAGAAGACCCTGCATGGTAAGAGGCATAAACTAACCTTTTATGTCAGCATAACAAGAATATGTAAAAGACGTTAATAAACTAACTGACATCTCCCGTTTCACAGTTGAGGAGGTTGTTCCTAACGTGATTGAACCCTCCTTCGGCATCGGAAGAATCATGTACTCTATCTTTGAGCACACATTCCGTATCAGAGAGGGTGATGAACAAAGAACGGTAAACGCATTATGCTGTAATATTCTGTAATTAATATGTTTGTTTTGCTTTATTGATGAACTTTGCTGCTTTCTCTATTCAGTATTTCAGCTTCCCTGCAACTGTTGCACCGTACAAATGCTCCGTCCTTCCATTGAGCCAAAATCAGGAATTTATGCCGTTTGTTCGAGAATTATGTGAGTGATAACCTCTCTACTTCATTCATCAATGATACCTAAATAATAATTGTGTAATAAATAATGCTTATCCTTGCTCTACAGCTGAAGCCCTGACCAGGAATGGTGTCTCCCACAAGGTGGATGATTCCTCAGGATCTATTGGTAGGCGCTATGCCAGAACGGACGAGATCGGTGTTGCATTCGGTATCACCATCGATTTCGACACCGTGAATAAGACGCCCCACACGGCCACTCTGAGAGACCGTGACTCCATGAGGCAGATCAGGGCTGAGGTAAACCAGTTGGTCATATCTGTGTGTTCATTTCATTTGAGTGTGTTGACTATTTTGCTGACATGTACAACCTGTTTATTTACAGGTTAGCGAGTTGCCCGAAATCATTCGTGATCTGGCCAATGGTGCCATCACATGGGCAGAGGTGGAAAGCAAGTACCCGATCTTTGAAGGCCAGGAGACGAGCAAAAAGGAAACTGTGGAGGAGTAGACTCTCTATTCGTCTATCTCATCTGCCTTTTCAATGGAGGCAGTCACAGACATTTTTACATTTGCATTCATAGGATCAAATTTATGGCAATTATAATCTACAAACAATCAGTGTGCACCAGATGTTCCACACAGCTGGAACCACTGTAATCAAGTACTCCTTTAACACTCAAGGAAGCTCTGTAAGGACCTAAGATGACTGTAATTAGGTTATTGTACTTGTAAGAGGATTTCACCATTCCTGTTCGTGGGTTGATAAATGAAGACATGAATCTTGCATATGGTCAAATAAATCAAACCAGCACTTTCTGGACCTATAGAAGTGTGTTTAGTCATGTTTTTTTGATAAAGTATGTTCAGCTAAAGATGCACTGAATTTGTTGGCCACATGAGGGCATAACACCAGCTAGTTGATTTTCTCTGACAAATCTTTTGGTAACACTTTACTTGAAGGGGTGTGCATAAGACTGACATGACACCTTCATAATCTTGACATGACACGTGTCATGAATATGAAGGAGGTTTTATGCATGTTTATGACAACTGTCATTAAATGTCATTCGCTCAATTATGTCATTTTTAATGCAAAGATGACATTGTTTGAGATAAACCAATACATCATAACCTGTCAGCGTCTTTGTCATGACAACTTGACATTAGCAAAACATCATAACCTGTCATAAACATGACATAGCAGATTAATTATCAAACTTAAAAAACTACTTAGCTTTATGGGTTAACATTACATTACATTATTTTTGTAACACTTCAGTATAGGGAACACATATATAAACGATTAACTATGACTTTTCCCTCAATAAACTCTTAATTTACTGCTTATTATAGTTAATTGTTAGGTTTAGGTATTGGGTAGGATTAAGAATGTAGAATAAGGTCATGCAGAATAAGGCATTAATATGTGCTTTATAAGTACTAATAAATAGCCAATATTTTAGCCATATGAATGCTAATAGTAACAAGCAACTAGTTAAAAGACCCTAAAATAAAGTGTTACCATTATTTTATAACAGTGTCATCTTTTTTACGAAATTTGAAATTGTCTATTATCTGACATTCTGTTGGTGGAAACTTAAAAAAAAAAAAAAAAAAAAAAAAAAAAAAAACATGAAATGAAAAATAGTCGTGACGCTGTTATAAAATTATTTGTCAGAGTATTGTCACTTAATGACATTTTAATGACAAGTTCAATTTGTACCACTGTACTTGAGATCAAGATACATATTCATGACACTTTTATAATGGCCTCATGTCAAAACCAACCACATGACAGTTTAATGCAATGTTAACCCATAAAGCTAAATAATGTCAAGTTGTCATGACAAAGACACTGACAGGTTATGATGTATTAGTGTATGTCAAGTTGTCATAACTCGGACATCTCAAACAATGTCATCTTTGCATTAAAAATGACATAGAGCGAATGACACTTAATGACAGTTGTCATAAACATTCATAAAACCTCCTTCATATTCATGACATGTGTCATGTCAGTCTTATGCACACCCCTTCAAGTAAAGTGTTACCTAGGCTTGTTTAAAAAAAAAAAAAAAAAAAAGGAAACTGGGTGTATTGATATATTAATTAAACTGTTATTCATTTTGTGACCAGAAATTTTCTGAAAGTTCAATTAAAAACAATTGTTGAGGGGGGGGGAAATTTATTTTATTTATTTTTTAAATAATTTAGACTATTTTAATAAACATATAAAAATGTATTAATTTAAAGGGATAGTTCAGATAGCGCTGCGCTTGGAGTATTTACGACAGTGTGATTCACTGAAGGAACCTGTAGGGGGAGCTTCGCAAATCTTACTGAGTTCCGCTTTAATCTCCCTCAAGTTGTTCCAAACCTGTATAAATTTCGTTGTTCTGCTGAACACAAAGGAAGAATCACAAGTTTGTTTAATGGCTCTCAGGTCAAAGCTTGGTGATGTGACCAAGAGGGATTCATGTGACATTGTTCTTCTACTTACAAACTAAAATACTGACCTGTCAGGACTTGCTAAATTGAGCCATTATGGCTAAATCCAACAATTCAGGTATTTTTAATGAGATACACATAGACCGTGGCTTCATTTAGAACTAGACATTTTTGGTATGATGAATCTGTTTTATTTTTGAATGGAATGATGTTTATTTAGGTTTGAAGATAGAACTGATGCCAAATTGTCAACCAAATATGATCATCCGAAAACAGCCTTGACCCTGACAGAAACAGGTGTGGAATTGTGTGAACGTATGCCAGGGCTCCTGGCTTTTCTTGAAGGCTGCTAAACAGCTTATGGCCTAAAATACATTTAAGTTATATTAAGGGACTGTAGCAGTGCTCTGTATTAGCAAAGAGATCTTTAATAATGTGCTGATAGGTAGATTCTGTGTTGGTTTCTGACTAAAGTACACTGTAAAAAAAATCCCAGTAAAATTTACGGTAAAAAAGCGGCAGCTGTGGTTGCCAGAACTTTACCGTAAAAAATACAGTAGCAACGTAAAAAAAAAAAATCTGTTAAATTTACGGTAAAATAACGTATTTCATTAACTGATATAATGTTAATTTACCAACCTAATGAAGTACTAATATTTGTTTTGTACCTTTATAATACACTGACAGTCACCAAACACAGTGGTGATGAGAGTCACATGATGAATCAAAGTTCATCACAAGCAGCTTTTCCACAAGCTGAGAAGGACAGCACTAACATATAGAAGGTGCACACAGTGTAATTCACACACACACTAAACACCATCATGGTAACACACATGACATTTTAAAAATGCAATAAACATTAATTTATCAACATTAGATGTAACATAAAACCCTAATGTACATAACTGATTAGAAAAAAATGAGAAAAACTAAGAAGAAACAGAGTTATTTCAACGAAAATATATCAAATGTGAAGTGTCACGCAGGGAATTGTGGTTACTGTACTTGTAAGAGGATTGTTCGTGGTCAAATAAATCAATTTGGTTTATGCTAAAAAAAGTTATTATGCATTTCTTATTACCGTCAATTTACGTTTTTTCACTGTAAATTTTACAATGAATTATTTTTCACTTCCAAAAACTGTGAATTTAACGGTATTTTATCGTAAAATTACATTAAATGTACCGTTAGATCTATTACAGTTATTCACCGTATATAGTACGGAAACTTTCTGTAAACCAATTGACAGTTTTTCACCACAGCATTTTTACAGTCTTTTACTGTTAAAATCACGGTCATTTTTTACTGTGTAGGCTCATGCGAGTTGCAAACGCAGTGTAAAATCACAATACTGTTCCAATCAAGATTTGTCCAAGACATATACAGTAGCTTAAATCATCTACTGTGTCTTATTGGAGTTTACTTCAGGCAGAAGATACTACTACCATTACCTAACATGCCTGTTCTAGATGACCCCTGACCTAGCTATGGAAAATCTGTGATTTCAGTCCGAAGCTTGATTTTGCACACCTATGCCTCTCAGGTAAGCTTTATGTTTCATATATGCATTGTATATTTGTATAAATGTTAATATGTTATATGTTACATACTTTTTCTAACCCATCTTCTATCTCTTATGTAGGACATTCAGTATGCAAGCAATGGAGGTCCAAGCCTGTTTCTATTGATACAACATGGCACAATGGGTCCGCCCTCTATGGGCTGCTTCAGATGAATATAAATACATCTCCTGTTCACCTTTAACTGTCCGCAGCTGCCCAACAGGCAGTTTGTGTGCCCAGCTAACACTTTGTAGAAACAGAGAGGATGCATTAGACTATTATTTTGCTGATCTTTTCTATATATTTTTGTGCTTTTTTTAAGTTCAAGTGGATTTTTCAGTCTTTCAAAGGCCCTTTGGGTTACGGTGGCATTGCTGTGCTCAAGGTTAGTACAATAGGAGTTTCTAACATCTGCTTGGCACCTACATGCAACCTCTGACATTTAACCAAGTCAAATATTAGAAAAGAGTTGAACTAATAAGCTGCTAATTTACCTGCCTGGTTCTTCAGAAGAAATCTCACAATGACAAACGTCACAACAAAGCAGGACTTGTTATTTGAGGTCATAGAGAAACAGACAAAAGAATCATCTGCTGGTTAGAAAAGATTAAAAAAACAACAACATTTGGCTGTAATATAAAAGTGATGCTTCAGTCAATACAATGAGAGCAGAAAATAGCCCAGCTAAAAATAGCAAGAGCTCACATAGTGTAGATGCTTCCTGCTCACACAATTCAAATCATTGGAAACTTCTGCCCTGCCCAGAAAGATTAAATTGTTTTTGGTTTTATTTATTTTTGCAAGAAAGTGTTCAGAGATTAATATATAATTCGGTAAAGCTAGTCCAGTTACGACATTGTACTAACTAGGTAACTACCAGTCATTAAAGTATTAGTAGACTGTCTGCTTAATATCTGCAAACACTTTATTTTGACGCTCCCCCAACAGACATTCTACTGATTATAACTTTTCTACTAACCCTAACCCCAACCTAACAGCCTACTAGTACTCTAATGTGAGTTAGTTGACATGTACAGTAGTTGCAAAGTTACTTATAGCTAGTAAAATGTCATAAGTGGACTATCAAAATAAAATATAACCTATAATTCTTATTGCAATGACTGATGCAATTTATATTTATGTCGTTTAAACATTCACAGCATACATTTTATCGAACCTATGACCTTGCCATTGCTAACGCCATAGTTGAGCTACGGTAACACTGCAATATTGCTTTCATCCCATAGTAGATTACCAATTACCAAGTTATATTTTTAGTAGGATCTTAAGCGCTCACTGGCTGTCTTGATTGGGAAATATTTTAATGACACCAGATTTCTAACTGCACCTTTCCAAACTCTCTTAGGTTGTCCTGTGCACAATGGGGGTCAAAGCAGCTCTTCCGAGGTACGAGCTCTACTTGTATAATGTAGTGCTGTGTATGGCAATGCTCTGGGCTGCCAGATGGATATTTGACGTGTCCAGCTGTAAGTATAAATGAACTTCTGATGTGGCATCACTGTATTAATAAAGTTTCTGGAGTGGCTTCTGTGAGGCATATTACTGTAACATCCACCTGAGCTCCTTTTCTCACTCATAAATGCACAAACAACCATTAGAGCACAGAAATAGCACTACTGTATATTGTACGAGGAAAAAGACAGCGCAGCTATTCGCTTGCCTCAGAAAGCTATGCAAAGTACGCAGCAGGGATCATATGTCAGTATTAATATACCAAGAGACTGAACAGAGATAGAGAAGAGAAAGAGAAAGGTATTATTAAGGGTTTATGACAAAATTTGCATTTGCATTCAGTATACAGTAATTGTCACGGATGCTTGCAGGAATATAGACGAAGGCAGATGAAAAAAGTTCCACAAGGCAAAGTTTAATCATAATCCACAACAGGCATAATGTGAATGAGACTGAACAGAGACTGAATGTGAAGGTACAACTTAAGTAGCAACACAAACAAGACTAATTAATCAAACACAGTGACCATGGTAACAAATGCAGAGCGGGAAATCAAACAAAGAAACACATCTGACTAAAGAATGCAAACTGAAAGTCCATGAAACACAAACAAACAGAACATAATGGTGACAGTAATAACATCATTACGCAGTTGTTTTGCATTCATATAATATATACATCTATAAATCAAAGCTTATCAAAAGAATCAATCAATCAATCAAATAATTAAATGACTGAAAGGTGTTATTGTGAGTTGATGACAAAACGACCAAATTTGCATGTGATATACAGTAATAAATAGTGCTGTAAAATTGATTCATCACAATTAATCGCATCTAACATAAAACTTTGTACTATATATATATATATATACACACACTCAAACTTTTATGCTAGATGCGATTAATAGATTTGACAGCACTTGTGATAATATCAATGAATATGCAGTTTTTTGCATCCATGTAATATATACAGTACAGTCCAAAAGTTTGGAACCACTAAGATTTTTAATGTTTTTAAAAGAAGTTTCGTCTGCTCACCAAGGCTACATTTATTTAATTAAAAATACAGTAAAAAACAGTAATATTGTGAAATATTATTACAATTTAAAATAACTGTTTTCTATTTGAATATATTTTACAAAGTAATTTATTCCTGTGATGGCAAAGCTGAATTTTCAGCATCATTACTCCAGTCTTCAGTGTCACATGATCCTTCAGAAATCATTCTAATATGCTGATCTGCTGCTCAAGAAACATTTAATGTGTACAATTGTACAAAATATTTGTGTACAATATTTTTTTTCAGGATTATTTGATGAATAGAAAGTTCAAAAGAACAATGTTTATCTAAAATCTAATCTTTTGTAACATTATAAATGTCTTTACTGCCACTTTTGATTGATTTAATGCATCCTTGCTGAATAAAAGTATTCATTTCTTTAATTTCTTTTCAAAAAAATAAAAATAAAAATTCTTACTGACCACAAACTTTTGAACGGTAGTGTATAATGCTACAAAAGCTTTGTATTTCAGATAAATGCTGTTCTTTTGAACTTTCTATTCATCAAGGAATCCTGAAAAAAAAAAGTACACAACTGTTTTCAACATTGAAAATAATCATAAATGTTTCTTGAGCAGCAGATCAGCATATTAGAATGATTTCTGAAGGATCATGTGACACTGAAGACTGGAGTAACGATGCTGAAAATTCAGCTTTGCATCACAGGAATAAATTACTTTGTCAAATATATTTAAATAGTACACAGTTATTTTAAATTGTAATAATATTTCACAATATTACTGTTTTTTACTGTATTTTTAATTAAATAAATGTAGCCTTGGTGAGCAGACGAAACTTCTTTTAAAAACATTAAAAATCTTAGTGGTTCCAAACTTTTGGACTGTACTGTACATCTATTAATCAAAGTTTTTACAGAATTAAATGGCTATATTTGATCATGTTTAATAATGAAAAGAGCATTAAATGACTTTATGATTCTTTATTTAGCAAATTCCAACAAAAAAACCTTCAAGACCAGTGTTCAGCCAGGATGGTACTACTCTGGCAGAAAAATGGTGAGATTTTGTATATATAATTTCACACTTGATCTAAATAAAGTTGTGAATGTCAACTCTGATTTATCTGTCACACTGCAGGATACAGCTGACGTCGAGTGGATGATGTGGTTTTCCACGTTCCGAGAGCATATCATCTTTGCGCTCTCAGGTCATGTGATCTTTGCCAAGATCTGCTCCTTGCTGGCTCCACAGGTGGCTCTTGAAAGTCCAGACATATCTATGTTACATGTGACACTGATGAGTAAAGATAGCACTCCATACGGCATACCTGAGAAGCTCATTCTCTCATTTTTTCCCCACCCCACAGTACAGATCTCTGGTGTACATGGTGTACGGTATGCTGGCGGTTTTCAGCAGTATGGGCTGGGCCTACGTCATGCTCATCCTCTCTCACTGCGTGCTGCTCTATAGCATCTCTCTGGTCAAGCTCAGGTGGCTCTGCTTCGTTGCTGGACTCACTACACTGGCCACTTTCAAAATGGAGCCCTTCATTTCCTGGCAGGTATATCACTGACACTGTGGAAATATAAAAAGTGCTACAGTAAAGCAAAAAAAAAGCAAAAAAGATATATAAAAAAAAAAAAAAAAAAAAAAAAAATTATGTGTGTGTGTGTGTGTGTGACTGATAATGGCAATGGTATATATATATATATATCACCATTTTGTATTATTGTTATTATTTTTAAAATGAAAAATAATGAAATTAAATGTTTGTTATAAATATAATTTGTTAATTATAATATTTAATTTTAAAATAAACAAATAATATAATAAATAATATCATCATTAATTATTATTAATATTGTATATTATTATTACTATTAAAATGAAATAAATTCAATCTAAATGTTTATTAATGTTATAAATTTATTTATAAATTTTATTTTAAAAATAAACAAATAATAATAAACAAATATTATCATCACTAAATATTATTACTATTGTATATTATTATTATTAAAATGAAATGAATTCTAAATGTTTATAAATAATATACATTTTTAATAATACATTTTATTTAAAAAATAAGCAAATAAAATAAATAAATACTATTATTATCATTAAATATTAATATTGTATACTATTAATATTATTATTAAAATAAAAAATAATCTAAATGTTTATATATGTTATGTTATAGATTTTATTAAAAATAAGCAAATAAAATAAAAAAAAAATTTATTATCATTATTATTACTATTGTATATTATTATTATTATAATTAAAAGAAATTAAATCTAAATGTTTATAAATGAATTACATTTATTTTAATAAAAATAATCATTCTTATTATTTATTGTAATTAAAATAAAATAAACAAATAAAATAACAATGAACAATACATGTTATTATCAATCTAAATGTTATACATTTTTAATTATATTTTATTTTAAAAAATAAGCAAATAAAATAAACAGTAAATACCCTTATTATCATTAATTATTATTACTATTGAACATTATTATTAAAATAAAAAATGAAATCTAAATATTTAGAAATGTTATATGTTATAGATTTTATTAAAAATAAGCAAATAAAATAAAAAAATATTATTATTATCATTAATTATTATTACTATTGTATATTATTATAATTAAAAGAAATTAAATTAAATGTTTATAAATGAATGACATTTATTTTAATACAAATAATCATTCTTATTATTTATTGTAATTAAAATAACCAAATAAAATAACAATGAACAATACATGTTATTATCATCATTTTTTTTGTATTATTTATTTTTTCTTGCAACATGATTATGATTGTTCATTTGAAATGGCTCATCTTTCAGGCAGGGTTTGCGACTGGCAATTTTGAGCTCCGTCCTCTTCTGTTCTACGGCGGCTGTGGTTTCACCATCATGCGCTGTATGAGTTTTGCTCTTGAGAACTGTGAGAGAAAAGATGGAAACTACAGCATCCTGGAGCTTCTCAAGTACAACTTTTACCTCCCCTTCTTTTACTTCGGACCCATCATGACATTCGACAAGTTCTACATTCAGGTCTGCACCTAAATTAACCGAATGAAATGATGGTTTGATCATTTTCCAAATGAATAGCGTTGCCCTTTGACACCCCACCAGGCCAATAACCCTAACCTGACGAGGAAAGACGGGGAGATGTGGAACATTTCCATCCAAGCCCTGGTAAACCTGGTGGTTATTATGATAGTGGCAGTCCTCTTTCACTTCATGTACATTCTGACCATTCCTACTGACATGAAGCTCCTCAAACACATCTCTGACTGGGCCCTCGGTATGTATAAAGTATGTGTGTTAGTATTCACTTACTTTGCTCAAGTTTTCAAGACCACCATAGCCTTTCTCTTCTTTCACTATGCAGTTGGATTGGCCTACTTAAATCTGGTGTATGATTGGGTGAAAGCAGCAGTGATGTTTGGAGTGATAAACACAGTTTCAAGACTGGATCATCTGGACCCTCCCAAACCACCGAAATGCATTACAATGCTTTATGTTTTCTCTGAGGCGTGAGTGAGCCCTTATTATGTTGTCTTTTTTAAATTTTTCATAAATTGATTTTGATATAATCAGTACAACACAACTATGTTCATCATTCTGTTTTTTTACAGACACTTTGATCGAGGAATAAATGACTTTCTATGCAAGTATGATTGACATTGTTACATCTATCAAACTTTTAAGCAACACAATGCTTTCATGCTTTAACAAAGAACACTATCATCTCCACAGGTATGTTTATAACTATCTCGGCGGGAAACATGAGAACGTTTTGGATGAGCTGATAGCCTCTCTGTGCACGTATGGCATCATGTCCCTCTGGCTGGGACCAAGCTGGGTGGTTTTCATCTGGGCTTTCTTAAACTGCTTTGGCCTTAATTTTGAACTGTGGACCGCAAAATTATTCTCCATGGAACCTTTTATTTCTATTGAGGTAAGAAATATGACCAGTAATAATTTTCTGGATTTTGTAGTCACGTACTCTGACATGGACATTGCTAATGATAATTCTAGTGCTCCAGTGCTCTCTAGTGGTTCAATTATTGGTGCTAAAAAGGTCCTCTAGGGCTCTCTCTGGTGGTTAAATGTTAAATTACTGGTAATATAAATGATAATCTCTTCTACAAATGTTTCCTTCCACCCACAGATGGCGATATCAGATTCTATGTCACGCAGGATCAGGGCTGTGTTCAATACTTTCAACTTCTGGACAATTGTCCTTTACAATATCCTGGTCCTGAACAGTCTTGAATTTGCCAAACTGGTTGCAAAGAGGTTGTTGCTTAAAGGTAAATTAAATGCATTTTAAAAAATGTTTTGACCATTTGATGTTCTTCAAAAATATAATATCCTTAAATCAAACTGTATTTTGTTTGTCAGGTTTCCCCTTCACCACCATCACTGCGATGTTCGTTACCTACTGCTTGATTCAGCTGATTAAGGAAAAGGAAAGAAGACAGGCTTTGATTGACGATCCAGACCCAATCCCCCCTCCAGCCCCTGTTCCTGCACCCACAGCTGCACCCACTACCACAGATCCCAGCACCACCCAGATGGACGCTGCTGCCGCCCAGCCTGTGGACCCAAACAAGCAAAAGGCAGAGTAGAGATTACACACGATGGTTACATTTTTATAAAACCTGAATGGTTTACTTAGACATTTTGTGTCAATCATAGTCGAGAAATAATGTTTTAATAACGGTACTGTAAGGAAAGATGCTGCAATCGAAACAGATTTACAGATTTTCTCAACATTATACTCTCATTGGCTGCTTTTTAAATTAGTGACAGTTTTGCATATGTAATAGGAGTTTCAAATATGTGCTTTGTAGTTAAAAACATAGAGGATGGATTTTATTACTACAAATTTTATAACAAAGTTTTAATTCAAATGAAATACAAATGCTCAGTGTTCATACCAGAAGTAATTACTGCCTGAGGTTGAAAATATGTGCTTAAATGAAAGTAATGGAGTGAAGATCACAAAGATTATTTTATGAATTTGTGATATGCATTAAAATAATCTTCATTTATGACTATGTGTATGTCTCTTATGTCTCTCTTAGTTCTTTTCTAAACCTTTTTTTTTTTGGAAGTTCAATTCATTTTTCAAATTAATGTAAATACAGAAATGGTAGAGTTCTTATTGACAGAGATTGATCACAGAGTCTCTGGGACGTGGTCGCTTAAATTAAACTGTGACTCTTAACAAAAGCATGAATGCCATTGAGAACATTCAAGATCTTTGATGTCATGAAACCCTTTTCACTCTAGGATATTTATACGAACTGGCCTAAGCTCTGTTCTATTTGTTCAAACGTTAAGGTAACCAATGATCATGTGTGAACTATTGATATTCTCATCAGTGACTCCGTAAGTTGGGGAACAGTTGATATTAAGCAGACATTTTGTCCATATATTTTTGTTACATTTTTATACCCTGCCCGGTCAAAAAAAAAAGTTGCTGTTTGGTTTAAATTGGCAAATACTTAAAGGGTTAGTTCACCCAAAAATAAAAATTCTGTCATTAATTACCCACCCTCATGTCGTTCCACATCCGTAAGACTTTTGTTCATCTTCAGAACATAAAATCCGATGGCTCAGTGAGGCCTTCATTGACATCAAGACAATTAACACTTTCAATGCCCAGAAAGCTACTAAATGTTCATGTGACTACAGTGGTTCAACCTTAATGTTATAAAGCGACGAGAATACTTTTGTGCACCAAAAAACAAAATAATGACTTTATTCAACAATATCTAGTGATGGGCAATTTCAAAACACTGCTTCATGAAGCTTCGAAGCTTTATGAATCTTTTGTTTCGAATCAGTGGTTCGGAGCGTGTATCAAACTACCAAAGTCACGCCCCCCAGTGGTGAACCAATGAAATTTCGAAACACTTATGACGTAACGAAGCCTCGTTTACTTTAATCATGTGACTTTGGCAGTTTGATACACGTTCCGAACCACTGATTCGAAACAAGATTCGTAAAGCTTCAAAGCTTCATGAAGCAGTGTTTTGAAATCGCCCATCCCTAGATATTGTGGAATAATGTCGTTATTTTGTTTTTTTTGGCGCACAAAAAGGATTCTCGTCACTTCATAACATTAAGGTTGAACCACTGTGGTCACATGAACTGTTTTAAATATGCTTTTAGTACCTTTCTGGGCATTGAAAGTGTAAATTGTCTTGCTGTCAATGGAATTTGTGTTCCAAAACGGGTGTGGAACGACATAAGGGAGAGTACTTAAAGGGTTAGTTCACCCAAAAATGACAATTCTGTCATCATTTACTCACCCACAAGTTATCCAAATCTGTATAAATTTCTTTGTTCTGCTCAACACAAAAGAAGATATTTAAAGAAAGTTAGTAACCAGGCTGCTTTGGGGCACCATTGACTTCCATAGTAGGAAAAAAAATACAATGGAAGTCAGTGATGCTCCAAAACTGTTCAGTTTCCCCACAATCTTCAAAATATCTTCTTTTGTGTTCAACAGAACAAAGAAATTTATACAGGTTTGGAACAACATTAGGTTGAGTAAATGATGACAGAATGTTCATTTTTGGGTGAACTATCCCTTTAAGAGTCTATGACTGGATCATTATTGCTTTGATTATTATGTTTCTAGCATGTTATATGTTTGGGATCAGTTCTTTTAACCCTAATTGAAGGAGCGTGTAGCTTTTCATTTCTTAAACAACCATGTAGGAAGACGTATCATGGCCATATTCCAGGATGACAAAGCTAAGATTCATCAGGCTCAAATTGTAAAAGAATGGTTGGGAGGGAGCATGAAGAATCTTCACACATGAATTGGCACCTCTGAGTCCAGACCTTAAATTCATTGAAAGTCTTCAGGATGTTCCGGAATAGACTTTACAGAGTGCTCACCTCTTGCATTGTCAATACAAGATCTTGACCAAAAACTGATGTACCACTTGATGGAAATAATATCACAACATTAATTTGTTACTGATTATTTTTTTTAAATTGTATAATTTTGGGCCATTTTCCAGGGTAGGATATTTGATACCAAATGTACGGAAAGTTATATTACAAGATGAGAATCCATGTAATAAAATATCCCATTATCCATCATATAGTCTATAAAAATAATAAATCAAAAGGGTGATTCATAATCTCATAAAGGTCCTATGTAGTGGCCTGTGATCTCACCCAGAAGGCCAGTGTTTCTTCTGACTGCTGTCTCCCATGGGGAAGTGTGTCAGCTGTTGCACAGGTCAGGGGGTTGTGTTTCACATGTACAAGTATGGATTCCACATCTTTGTGAAGGACCTATAAATAGCCCCCAGTTGGAGTTTGGTTGAAGTATTGGAACAGCTGATGAAGCCTGTATTCCTGACAGCAAAGCGGAACTGATTCAACCCTGCCTCTTCTTTCTCAACCACTAACAGAAGTGCGGAACAGAGAGCGCTGGACTAGCCATTTACTTCATTGTGACCATCAGGGATAGTACGCGATCAATATGGCTCTACCCATAGATCCCATGGAGGAGCCGCGCATGTACCAGCAAACTTTGCTGCAAGATGGTCTATACGATCTTCTGGAGAGCGATATGATGGTTGACTGTGTGTTAAAGATAAAAGACAAAGAGTTTCCATGCCACCGGTTGGTCCTAGCTGCTTGCAGCTCATACTTCAGAGCTTTCTTCAAGTCAGGTGTGGAGGAGAGTAAACAGAAGGAGATCGTATTGGAGGATGTGGAGCCTGGTGTAATGGGGATGATCTTGAAGTACCTCTACACCTCAAACATCAATGTGACGGAGCAAAACGTGCAGGACATCTTTGCTTTGGCCAACCTGCTTCAGATCCCCTCGATTTTCACTGTATGCGTCTCGTTCCTGCAAAAGCGACTGAGTTTGAGCAACTGTTTGGCGATTTTTCGACTAGGACTGATGCTGGACTGTCCTCGTCTGGCCATATCTGCGAGGAACTTCGCTTGCGAGCGCTTCCAGCTTATTGCTCGGGATGAAGAATTCCTGCAACTGATTCCGAGCGAATTGGCGGCTGTTATTGCATCTGACTCTTTAAATGTAGAAACGGAGCAAGAAGTTTTTGAGGCTTTGATCAAGTGGGTTGGACATGACCAAGAAAAGAGGCTGGAGGACCTACCGGGTCTGCTGGATTGCATCAGATTACGCCTGGTTCCTCAGGACTACTTCACCAAAAATGTGGAGAAACATGAATGGTTGAGCTCGAACCCAGAGATCACCAAGAAACTGCAACTAGTCAAAGACGCCCATGCTGGGAAGCTTCCAGAAGTCAAGAAGACCAAAAGCAAAAAGAGTGCTGGTGAGGAAGGACAGAAGGAGAGAGATGAAGAAGAAGAAGAGCAGGAGGAGCTACTTCCAGGCATCTTGAATGACAATCTGCGGTTCGGGATGTTCCTGAGAGACTTGATCTTCTTGATCAATAGCACTGCATCGGTGGCTTATGACCCGACGGGAAATGATTGTTATGTGGCGGCACTCTCTACCCAAATCCCTAAAAACCACTGCAGTCTGGTCACAAAGGAAAACCAGATATTTGTGGCAGGTGGACTCTTTTTTGATGAACAAAGTAAAGACGAACAGATCTATTCATACTTTTTGCAGGTAAAGGACTACTTTCTGTCATTTATTGCTTTAGTACAGTCTAGTTTTCATTCATTCTTTTCTCAGAATCATTCATTCTACACACTGTAAGGTTTATGTAGTCATAGACAACATTAGCAAACAGATCAGTGTGTTTCTGCATCTACCCAGCTATAGTTACGTATATATTTGGAAATAAGTGAAGGTAAAGACCCCAGATAAATCATTGGTTTTCTGCCCTGTGTTGATAACGTATTTTCTATGAAACTGAAAGCCTGGGAAGGATATTGCATGATTTGCTATTTGCTAGTGGTTTCAGTTGGTATTAGGGGTAGAGATTGGACAAAATGTTTTGATTGGATAAAAACAAAGTCCCTTTAAGACAAGTCATTTCACTCGGCGGCCATCTTTGAAACGCCTCTCGGGCATCCTGGGCATCATGCAATCTCTTTGAATGGGGAAACATCAAATTCTCCAAAACTGTTCGCCAACCTTACGATTAAATTTCATATTTGAAATCAACAATGAAATCTAACAACAACCGGCTCATAAATTTAGTTTCTAAACGCTCGAATCATGACAAAAAACTGTATTTTTCAGGCTGGATCAAGCTAATGCGCATGCGCAGACCTAAATGCACGTCTTTTTCGGAGGCGCGTGTCTGATTGTTTCTATAGAAACCGGTGATTCTAACCAGTCGGCGATTGGCTCTTATTTAGAAGGCGGGACTTATTCCGCCATATTGCGCTTTACACTTTCTTCTCCCATTCAAAACAATACGAGTGACACGTCTTGTGTTATTCTGTAGTCTTTGATAAAAATCTGTGTAGTTCAGGATGAGTCATCACTATTTTTATTCATTTTCCTGGAAGAGAAAAATATTTAACAGTTTGAAAGTTTTGCTTTTTTTTTGACTGTAGGCCTATGGTAAAAGTTTATAGAATCATACTGTATATTACTCTAACATCCCAGAACTTCCCTGCAATGTTTCTAGAATGTTAGTAATTGGTTCCCAAAGAAACATCCAAACCGGAACCATTAAGGAACGTTTTGTGTTTTCTGGGAATGACTTCTCAGCTAACAGACATTGCCATATTTTCTGTGAAACTGAAAGTTTTGGCAGGACTAGTCGAGGATCTAGTTAGGCCACAAGATTTGATATTTTCTACCTGGTTTCAAGTATTATTAGAGGGAGGGACATTCTCATTGTAGAGAGCTTTTTTGACTAGGAAAAAATCTGTATAGTGTAGGATGAGTGTTCAGTATTTTTGATTCATTTTCCCATAGGAGAAAGACTGTATTTTTTAACATTTTTTTTTGTAATTTTAAGTATGCTTAAGTATGCTAATTTTGCTTTAATGGGGTCTTTAAATTATCAGCAAATGCTCATATAGACTGTCCCGTATTACACAGTTTGACCCTGCAACATCAGACTGGATGGGCATGCCTCCCATACCCTCCCCGCGCTTCCTGTTCGGGATGGGTGAGGCTGAAAACTTCATCTTTGTGATTGGAGGGAGAGAAATGAAGGAAGGAGAACACATTCTGGAAACTGTCATGGTTTATGACAGACAGTAAGTACTGATGCCATGTTAATTATTTGAAGATCAGCTGTACATTTGTCTTTTGTGTTTATTGAATCATGAATTTTCCAAACAGATACTTCAAGTAGCCCTGTTTTTTTAAGGTGTCTTAAATGGGCCGATTCAGATCCTCTTCCCTACCCAGTATATGGCCACGGAGTAGTGTCTCATAATGAAATGATCTATGTAATCGGAGGAAAGGGAGAGAACAAGTAAGTTTATAAGCTATTTCTGCCTTCTGTTTTGAAATGTGGATTTAACATCACTTCCAGTCAAACTTTTGGAATAATTAAGATATCTTAATGTTTTTAAAAGAGGTCTCTTATGCTCACCAAGGCTGCGTTTATTTGATCAAAAATACAATAAAAACATTATTCTGTTTTAAAATGTATTTTACTCCTGTGATGGCAAAGATGAATTTTCAGCATCATTAATCCAGCCTTCAATCTAATATGTCGATTTGCTGCTTAAGAAACATTTCTTATTATTATCATCTTATTATAAACAGTTTTTGCTGCTTAATATTTTTGTGGAAACTGATAAACATTCAAAAGTTTGGGGTCAGTAAGAGGACACATTAAATTGATCAAAAATGACAGTAAAGACATTTATAACATTACAAACGATTTCTAATCAAAGAAACTTGAAATTAATATCTCAGTTCCTTGAGAGACTTAAAAAAAATCTTAATTATTCCAAAATTTTAAACAGTAGTGTAGCTGTACAGTATGTTACATATCTCACAGTTACACATATTTCTCTTATTTTGTAGACAGTGTTTGAATAGAGTGTGTGTGTATGACACTAAAAAGCATCAGTGGACAGATCTGGCTCCATTAAATACTGCACGCTCACTTTTTGGGGTCACCATCCACAAAAACAAGATCTACGTGGCAGCTGGTGTCACTGACACTGGCCTCACAGGCAGCGCTGAGGTCTATGACATCAAAACCAACAAGTAAGAGCGGCCTGTGGCCGCATACAATGTATGCTAAAAACCTGCTGTTTTTATTGAGTATTATGATAGGCATTGACTTGTGGGACAAACTCAACATTATTAGCTATTAGCCACAACCTTCTCTATCTTACAGGTGGTCAGAGTTTGTGGAGTTTCCACAGGAACGTAGTTCCCCGAGCCTGGTCACTGTGGGTGGAGTCCTCTATGCTGTGGGTGGCTTTGCCATGTTCCCCAAAGAGGACAGCGATGATCTCATGCCGCAGGAGATGAATGACATCTGGAGGTGAGGCGATCATTCACTAAACCAGTCAGTCTTTAAGTAGAGGGACGTCTGATCTAATTAAATCTGGGGTTGAAAAGATTTTTGAAAAGTTGAAAAAACTTTTTTTTTTTTTTCGGGATTCTTTGATGAATAAAGTTCAAAAGAACAGCATTTATTTGTAACAGAAATATTTGTTAATATTGCTAATATTGTCTTTACACAGTAAAATCAAGAGTTAAATCAACTCTGCTCAGAGAACATTTGGTCCCTCTCTGAATAGTGTTAAAATAACACTGAAGCAGAGTTAAAGTTAATGAGATATTTAAGCTATTAATTCAGGGATGATTGAACATTAATGATGAACACCTGCTGTTAACAAGCAGAATAACTGCTCCTTTAGTCTTTTGATTCGGCAATGCACAAGTGTTTGCTGTGAAACACTATTGCAATTGCTCAAACACAATTTATTTTAAAAACATAAAAAGGTCAAGAGCCCAACTAAAACAAACCCTGACCACCACGATGATGGCATAATTTATTGACCAATAAAACACCAACATTTAAACCTCTGTTAATTCTCAATAAGAAATTATTTAGACATGTGACAGAAATAAAGTCAATATGGTTAGTAATAAGTAAATCATATCTTGAGAGATTTAATGTCTTTTACCTTCAGTTGATTCAAATTAAATGGTTTTGGCTGAAGTCACTTAAAGTTCTTGTGTTTCTCTTTTCTTCTGCTTGTTAACAGCAGGCGTTCATCATTAATGTTCAATCATCCCTTAATTAATAGCTTAATTATCTCATTAACTTTAACTCTGCGTCAGTATTATTTTAACACTATTCAGAGAGGGACCAAATGTTATCTGAGCAGAGTTGATTTAACTCTGTGGATTTTACTGTGTACTGTTATTAAATTGATCAAAAATAACAGTAATTATATATTCATTTCTCAAGTGTTAACTTCTTCAAATAAAAAAAAATAAAATAAAAAAAAATCAGTTAAATCAACTCTGCTCAGAGAACATATGGTCCCTCTCTACATAGAGTTAAAATAACACCGAAGCAGAGTTAAAGTTAATGAGATAACATGCTGTTTGTGGAGTTGTTTAATCAGATCTTGAGAGATTTTGTGTCTTTTATCTTCAGTGGATTTCATCTAAGGCTGTGGCTGAAGTCAGTTGTAGTTCTTGTGTTTCTCTTCAGTGATTCTGCTTGTTAACAGCAGGTGTTCATCACTAATGCTCAACAAACTTAATCACTTAATTATCTCATTAACTTTAACTCTACTTAGTGTTTAACACTAAGTAGAGAGGGATCATATGTAATCTGAACAGAGTTGATTTAACTCTGGGGATTTTGCTGCGTATAGCAATAACAGACAAAATTGTATATTATTTTGTCTTTAAATGCTACAAGTGAACTTTGTAATGAGCATGCACAATAAAATATTCAATATCAATAAATTTAAAACAACATCAGCTGTAATTAATATGGTACTGATATATTGTGCATCTCCACTAATATAGGCCCTACAGGTATTTTTTTGGTATAACATACATGATTTGAGCACATATACATGATTACTACAATCCAAATGTATGTTCAAATAAAAAAGTTGATGTTTGTTCACAGGTATGATGAGGGCGAGAGGAAATGGAATGGCATACTGAGGGAGATTCAATATGCATCTGGTGCAACAGTTCTGGGAGTTCGTCTCAACACTCTTCGACTCACAAAAATGTGAGTCTATGCCAGCGCTGTCCAATGATTCAGTGTAAAGGAAAGAAGAATAAACTCTCTGCTGATTTAAAATCAGCTATTATAGCATGAGACAAAGTGAAGACCGAACCAGCACAAAACATAAGAGGATAGAACATCTGTTCTCAGACTCATTCCATGAAAGTGATCACATGATATTCAACATTTAAACACACATTATGAATCATTTATCATTTGGAACAGAAAGAAAAAGCCATCCAACCCAGGCTCATTGGAAAAACGTACCTATGGCAACATTTCTGCAAAATGGTATGTTGCTTCATGCACGTTTCACAGCACTTTCAAAGTGAAATGTCCAATTAGTGGCGATAAAAGCATGTACGTTGTTGTACGTATGGCAGCAGTTCGGAAATGAAATGTCCGATAAAAGGTTAATGCGCTATAATGTTTGAAAATAACGTACCACCAATAAACCTATACCGATAGAGTTAACAAAAGCAAATATAAGGGGGGAAAAACATTTGCTGAAGTAACCATACTATTTTAACTTGCTTCTACAAGTCTGTGAGCTCTTTTATCTTTGACTCATTTTTCACGGCACTCGGACCCAAAAGCACTCTGCATCACAACTGCAATGCTGTACCAGGTGAGCTACCAAGCAAGTTTACTACTACTAAAAGCCATAGCCTACATATGTCTTTATTAATCGATAATCTGCCCCTGTAATTCTAATTTGTTCAATTACAATGAATACAAGTTGTAGTTTTACTGCCACTAGTGTTCATTTCAGCTGGAAACTGCAGCGAATTGCTTTTTTTTTCTTTTGTCAAATCAACTTCAGTAATTAATGTGGTTCAGATAACATAATATTTTGAGTTTCTGTTGATTAAAGGTGCCCTAGAACATCTTTTTAAAAGATGTAATATAAGTCTAAGGTGTCCCCTGAATGTGTCTGTGAAGTTTCAGCTCAAAATACCCCATAGATTTTTTTTAATTCATTTTTTTAACTGCCTATTTTGGGGCATCATTAATGATGCACCGATGTATAGGTTGCGGCCCCTTTAATTCTCATGCTCCCCCTCCTCTGGAGCTCGCGCTTGCCTTGAACAGCATAAACACAGTTTACACAGCTAATATAACCCTCAAAATGGATCTTTACAAGATGTTCGTCATGCATGCTGCATGCATACATCGGATCATGTGAGTATAGTATTTATTTGGATGTATTACATTTGATTCTGAATGAGTTTGAGGCTATGCTGCGTGGCTAAAGCTAACATTACACACTGTTGGAGAGATTTATAAAGAATGAAGTTGTGTTTATGAATTATACAGACTGCAAGTGTTTAAAAATGAAAATAGCGACGGCTCTTGTCTCTGTGAATACAGTAAGAAACGATGGTAAGTTTAACCACATTTAACAGTACATTAGCAACATGCTAACGAAACATTTATAAAGACAATTCACAAATATCACGTCTTTTCCATGTACTGAACTCTTGTTATTCAACTATGCCAATATAAATTCAATATTTAATTCTAGGGCACCTTTAAACCAATCGCCTTCATTGTATTAACTCACATTTTTAATTTCAATGAACTCAAAATTTTAAGGCAACCAGATAACTTACTTTAAGTTAAACCAACAATTCTTTTTTACAGTGTGTACATTTTTCGAGTTTTGCAAAAATGGCACGTTTTTCCAGTAAGCCTGTGTTGCAACCGGCACAGATCTTTTGAAAATAAGGCTGTGAAAATGCTGTTTCTGAACACTTTTATTATGGTCAGAGCTCTGTTGTGTAATTTTATTGTTTTTTAAGATTATTGTGACATTTCTGTTGTGTTCTGTATGAGAGAAATATTTGCCTTTCAAAGTAAAGCAAAAACAAACACAAAAATGCTTGGTGTGATGTTTCATTTAGTTCACTATTGAAATTGTCATTTTATTATGTTACAGACAATAAATACTACCCAATACAATAAATGACAAAATACAGCCTCATTTTATTAGCACCGCTAGACTCTAGTCTTTGAATTGTTTAGTATTCTGCTGACAGAACCAGCACAACTGCCAAATGCATGTACACAAAGTTAACCAAGACATACTAGCGTATAGAATTAAAACGTAGGAACAGTCACACTCATGATCGTTTTAATACATTGAAAGTATGGGTAAGTTTAAGTATTACATGTTGAGTGCTAATTTAGGAAAAAAGTGAATATATTTCTTGAGTTTGGTTTTATAATGTCTTTCCAAGATAACTGCATGGTGAGTGGTTTCTTTAAAAAATTAAACAGACAATAAGAAAAACTACTCAAATTCTGAAGTGCAAATCATCTCTTGCTATCACTTACGATTTATTACAAAGGATAGCACACACCAGAACAAACTAAAATAACAGACAAATCCTTCTTCCTTTCACTTAAATATACATATTTAAAAAATAAAAAATGAAAAGGCCACAAGCATCCCAAGTCTTTCTTAATAAGCAGCAAACTAGGAATAATACACACTAGTAAAGTACGCAAAACATACAAAATAGTAAAGACTTGCACCTTTTACTCTCCCTCACAACCTGTAAGAGAAACATGTTCTTTCAGATGCACAAAATCAATTCAAATTTTAGCTCTTCAATGGCCTTTTTTGTACTACATTATCTCCAAAGATGGAGGTTTACTTCTGTGCAATTTCACTTCATGTAAAATAATAAGACATTAGTTTAAGGCTGCATTTAACTCCACTTTTAGACATACATGCGGATTTCCTTAAGCACTTCCCATTGGGAGAATCTCTGCCACCATTTTGAAGTGCTTTCGACTTCGTCAAGTGGGCGAGGGAAGTTTATTTAGACAGACCCTTGACTCCACGATTTTTGACCAAGGGAGCGAGACTACTCAATATGTACACTCTAGGCAGATCCATAGATGCAACATGACTCTGATGTCACAGCAGATCGAGCTTAATTTACCCAACACAACTCTAGAGTTTGATATTGGATTTATTTTGACGTTTAACCACATAATACTTGTAGCTACCATAAGCTTACTGTTATAGTTTATTGTATTGTCATCATTTTAGTTTGTGTATTTTTTTTGTATATTTTCTCCAACAGCCCAAGCATACATGCAGCCCTATAGAATGGTGCGTAAAACAAATTCATAAGGAAAAAAAATGTAAATAATAAATCAGCTCCATTTGTGGATTCCAAGTAATCAAGGGCTTTCCATTTAAACCCATTGCAAGGATTCCGCCACTCGTGCAACATAAACAATGACGTACATCCTAGTGAACGAGAAGGAGGGAAGTTAGCGATGGAAAGACATAAAAATTGGACTTAAACGCAGCCTGAGAGAGACAGAGTGAGAGAGAAATTAAAGGGTTAGTTCACCCAAAAATGAAAATTCTGTCATTTATTACTTACCCTCATGTTGTTTCACACCCGTAAGACCTTCGTTAATCTTCGGAACACAAATTAAGATATTTTAGTTGAAATCAGATAGCTCCGTGAGGCCTCCATAGGGAGCAATGGACACTTCCTCTCTCAAGATCCATAAAGGTACTAAAAACATATTTAAATCAGTTCATGCGAGTACAGTGGCTCAATATTAATATTATAAAGCGACGAGAATATTTTTGGTGCGGCAAAAAAACAAAATAAGGACTTATTTAGTGATGGCCGATTTCAAAACAATGCTTCAGAAAGCATCGGAGCATTGTGAATCTGTGTGTCGAATCTGCAGTTCGGAGCGCCAAAGTCACGTGATTTCAGCAGTTTGGCGGTTTGACCCGCGATCCGATTCATGATTCGATACACTGATTCATTTATGCTCCGATGCTTTCTGAAGCAGTGTTTTGAAATCGGCCATCACTAAGTAAGTTTGCCGCACCAAAAGTATTCTCGTCGCTTTATAATATTAATATTGAGCCACTGTACTCACATGAACCGATTTAAATATGTTTTTAGTACCTTTATGGATCTTGAGAGAGGAAGTGACATTGCTCCCTATGGAGGCCTCACGGAGCCATCAGATTTCAACTAAAATATCTTAATTTGTGTTCCAAAGATTAACGAAGGTCTTACGGGTGTGAAACGACATGAGGGTAAGTAATAAATGACAGAATTTTTGGGTGAACTAACCCTTTAATCTAAAACCTTGTACCATAACTTTAATATCCAAATAAAGTGCACACAAAAAAAAAAAAAAGAAAAGAAAAAGTGAATTCTGTGTTAATTCACCTTGTGATAAGACATAAAGCAAGTGCTATAGAAAACTTTCTTGGGAAGTTTTTAATATTTTAATAATATTGTTAGAAAAATGAGATGAAACATGTTTAAAAATATTAAAAGGGCTTTAAAAAGATAAACATCCTCATTGTATTGAAATCCCAAGGTTGAGGACACTGTAATAAAGTAAGCTGGGTATAAGGTGCAATATGACACTGAAAAACATGTAAAGAACACAAACAACATATCTGTGGCAAAACCATAAAAAGGCTTAAACAATAATCATCTGGCACAACACTTAGATTTCTGCTAAATTAAAAGAGCTTTTTTTTTTTTAAAGGTCTCTGCTCAGATTACCATTATCTTCCCAAATCATACCACTGTAATTTCAATCTACACAAAACTAAGGCAGGTTTGTTATGGTGCCTCTACAATTAGCTGGTTATGACAGCCACACCGACTAGTTACAGATAAAGAGAAAAATACATTGACCAATGCAGAATATTGCCAATTACTGTGGGTCTAACTGTTAAAAAAAGTACTGTTATGTTACTAGAGACACCTAGCATGTAGGGCTGGGCGATATATCGCATGAGATTGTCACGCGCATTTCGTCAGTAAAGCCGGTTCCCTGATTACCGCTAGGTTGCCATCACCTGCTTTCAAATGCAGCCGCATTTAATAGACAGAGCCGTAGTTCACTGACAAGCCACGCAATATCGCGTTCGTATCGCAGATGAATCGCCTTCGATAATGAACGCGATATTGCGTGGCTTGTCAGTCATCTACGGTTCTGTCTATTAAATGCCGCTCCATTTGAAAGCAGGTGATGGCAACCTAGCGGTAATCAGGGAACCGGCTTTACTGACGAAATGCGCGTGACAATCGCATGCGATATATCGCCCAGCCCTACTAGCATGTGTTATGCTCTGTTTTTTTATATTAATTCCAGTACTTCAACAATTCCATTCCAAATTTAAAGGGAAAGTTTAGACAAAAATGAAAATGCTGTCATCATTTACTCACCCTCATGTAGCAGCTTGAGCATTCTGCTATTAATAAACCCTTTTGTAAAGAAATAAAGTCATAATGATAACAGAATTTTTGTGTGAACCGTTCCATTAACTATGCAGATTGTTACCCGCCACGGAATAAAAAAATAAAAAAATAAATAAAAATCTTGTAATTGCAAGTTTGTTTCTTCTCAGAACTGCGAGTTCACATTTTGCAATTCAGACTTTATAACTTGCAATTCCAAGTTTCTGAAGATGGAGTTCTGAATTGCGAGTTTCAATTTCTGGAAAAGTCAGAATTGCGAGATATAAACTCACATTTCTGACATTTTTCTCACAATCCTGACATATAAACATGTCACAATTTGTGAAGAAAAATGTCACAATTGTGAGAAAAAAAGATGCAGTCACCTTTTTAATTTTTTCTATTCCATGGCAGAAACAAGCCTTAATATTTAACTGTCCATTCTGCTTTCTGAAACTTCTTAAAGAAACACGTACCATTTAAAACAACTTGCCATTACTTGCATTAAGCTGTGTTTTCTTAACCCAGAAACATGACTGATGTTAATATTTAAGATGGTAAGAAGGTAAAATTCTAGAGCTTATTCCCTATATTAAAATCTTGCAAGTTCTTTCATGAGTGCTGACCTCCACATCTCACCACATTCATTTGACTCTATAAAGAATGTAAACAAAGAAAACCGATTAAACAAAAACTGACACAGAATTTATTTACAGACTATGTATATTTATATATATTTTATATGTGTGTGTAAATATATATTTAAATATTTATATTGGATAATACCTATTATAGCTACTACGTTTTACTGCTCCTAGAGTGTTTTCTTCAACTACATTTTGTCTATCTAAATCCTCTTTGACACTGGGTAAGGACATTTTTACAAATTCTCTATAAACTCTTTTCAGATTCTATGTGGCCTCTCAACAAGACCATCTTACAGCCTACACGAGTCCCAGAAGTCGAATAGTTTGCTACATAATTACATTTTTAGGGCACAAAACAATGACAAATGATTTCCATCATTTGACTACCGAAACCTTCACTTTCTATAAGTTATTCAGGCTCGCTGTCATTAAAACCATCATAAAATAGTGTAAAGTGGAAAAAAAACAAGTGAAAGCATTAATGATGACTGATAAATCACTGTAAAAAAATAGCTGATAAACCTGTTGTGTGTACCGTAAAGCATTTCAGACATTCAACAAATATTTTTGAACCAAACATACCCTGGTGCTTATCCAGGTTTGATATTGCCTCCATGCAAATAAAACACACTCCATTTCACACTCATTCCTTCATAAGTGGTTTAGGCATTTCAGATTTTGCCATTACACATATGGCCAACACTGAGAGTAAAGTGCTCTGAAAATTGTAAAATATTATAGAGAGAAAAAAATTGCGAAAACATCCGTCTTTGGGATTTTTTAAAAAATAATAAAGGTTTTCTCAAGTGCCTCTGCTACATATAACCTTTGATACAAACCAACCGTCCAACCTGTGCCCTGCACAGACGCTTCACAAAACAAACCTCTGCAAATATCAGAGGACCTCATGTGGCAAAATTTAAACTTTCAGAATACGAAGAAGACAGGACAATATAAATACATCTACGATTAAAAATAAGGTGCTGGAGTGATTATACATTTCATATTCAGTAATAACATATAAGCTAACAGGATTTGGTTACTGCGATACATCTGGATTTGGTTATGGCAGGGGACACAGCTGCTACATGTTTATTGGCTGAAGAGCTATTTGCTAATGTCCCACAGCGCCCTCTGCTGTGAGTTCAATATGCATTTGTATTTTCTAATGCAGCTAATAGGAATCTCCACTAGTTAGATGAAACCGACAAAGCATGAAGAGCTATAGTAAAAGGGTCAACGTGATTTCACCAAGTACATGTTCCTGGATCAACATCTTTGGAACAACGTTCCAATCAACCAATCAGATTTGAGGGACAAGTTTACAGTTTATGTCAAGTTTAGGCTTACAACCAGGGTTAGGTGCTTCTACATCAGTGTTATTCACCTATCATTTCCCTCTGAGTTTAGGGATAGGTTATGGCTGAGGTTAGGTTTAGCGGTAGAGTTAAGGTTAGGACTAAATTTTCAAAATATTGGTTCAAGAACATGTCTGTCTTGGCAAAATGACCATATCAAGAGCAATATGTGAAATGCAGAAATGCAGTGCTAACTGCTAATCCTGTAGCTCACAAAAACTGCATCAAACATCAACAAAAATAATGAGAACATTTGTTTTCTTTCTGTAATACGAGAAGCTTATTTGAACAGTATATAAAATATCTCTATGAGAATAAGATAAGTGAAAATTTGCACAGTTTAAAAGGAATATTCAGTGTCGCACACTGTTCAAACACCTGCCCGGAAGTCTTTTAGACCTCGCTCAGCATGTTTGGAAACCCCTATGAGAGTGATTCACATTGGATGTAAATCAAAAAGCTCAAGGGAAGCTACTGCAAGCTTTGGGTTTCAGACAATAAACAATCAAAAGGAACCTTAAAATCAAAACTAGTTATTACCGGAGTTAACCCTTTCAGTGGAAAACAGGGTTGGGGGAGAGGGAAGACCTACGATAGAGTGAACGAAGGGAAGCGAGAGCGACTTGACCTGGTGGAGACTGGATGCCTCTCCAGGAGGGGTCATGGGGTGGCTGGGTAACTGATTGGCTGGTGTGTCCATATCAGTTGACGTGGGCTCCAGGCCCAGAAGGTTGGTGGTATCAGATACCATGGGATTGCTGACCTGGAAGCATTTCTCCTTGTGGGCTTTGAGCATGTTGGAGAAGCGGAAACGCTGTCCGCAGACGTCACAGGGGTATGGTTTCTCGCCAGTGTGAGTGCGGCGGTGCCGTTTCATATTGGGCCGGCTCGTGAAGCTCTTTCCACAGATTTCACAGATATATGGTTTCTCTCCTGGAACAGACAAAAAGATGTGCTTTAAAACAGGGCATGGTTCACGTGAAAAATTGGTAATGTGAAAGCTGTTATGTGGACCGCACCTGGACCCTAGATTACCTGTATGAGGTGGTCTTAGTTCGGGTTGCACTGGAACTGTGGCATGATTCGCATAGTTTTGCAAGCAACCTGGACTAGGGTGCAACTTGCTCAGGAAGTAAATTAACCTGCACATCCATTTTAGCCAATGACGACGACAAACACATGAAAGGGATGATAGTGGTTAGTATTGTCAAAAGTACCGACTTCGATATCAAGTCGATAGTGACATTTTAAAAATGTGACGCTTTGAAAAACACCTCTGATTGGCCATTGTGTTCACGCGCTCAACATATACACTACCGCTCAAAAGTTTGGGATCGGAAAGATTTTCGTCTGCTCACCAAGGGTGCATTTACTTAATTAAACATACAGTAAAAACAGTAATATTGTGAAATATTATTACAGTTTGAAATGACTTTTCTATTTGAATATATTTTAAAATGTAATTTATTCTTGTGTTGGCAAAGCTGAATTTTCAGCATCGTTAATCCAGTCTTCAGTGTCACATGATCCTTCAGAAATCATTCTAATATGTCAATTTGCTGCTCAAGAAACATTTATTGTTTACAATTGTACAAAATATTTGTGTACAATATTTTTTTTCAGGATTATTTGATGAATAGAAAGTTCAAAAGAACAGTGTTTATCTGAAATCTAATCTTTTGTAACATTATAAATGTCTTTACTGTCACTTTTGATTGATTTAATGCATCCTTGCTAAATAAAAGTATTAATTTCTTTAATTTCTTTTCAAAAAAATAAAAATAAAAATTCTTACTGACCACAAACTTTTGAACGGTAGTGTAAAATGTTACAAAAGCTTTGTATTTCAGATAAATGCTGTTCTTTTGAACTTTCTATTCATAAAGGAATCCTGAAAAAAAAAGTACACAACTTTTTTCAACATTGATAATAATAACAAATATTTCTTGAGGAACTAATCATCATATTAGAATGATTTCTGAAGGATCATGTGACACTGAAGACTGGAGTAATGATGCTGAAAATTCAGCTTTGCCAACACTAGAATAAATTACTTTGTAAAATATATTCAAATAGAAAACAGTTATTTTAAATTGTAATAATTTTTCACAATATTACTGTTTTTACTGTATTTTTAATTAAATAAATTAAGCCTTGGTGAGCAGACAAAACTTATTTTAAAAACATTAAAAATCTTACCGATCCCAAACTTTTGAGCGGTAGTGTATGTCTGTGAATGGCTACAACGATCAACGCAAAGGAGCGTTTGAAAGCACACGGAAGTGTTTGAAAGCGTTTTGAAAGCGGGAGCGTTTGAAAGCAGGCGTCTATCAGTGGAACGGTCCGTGATAGACGGCTGCTTTCAAACGCTCCCTTGTGTATCTGTGTAAGCGCTCGGTGAAGAGCGTTAGTGATGTCTATTTAAAACATTTTTGAAGCATTGAACATTGTATCCAATCAAAGACATATCTGATGAGCACGTGAACACAATGGCCAATCAGATGTGTTTATGGATCCACTAACAGCGCTCACATTTTAAATTTCAATATTGACTTGGTATCGGTACTTTTGACAACACTAACAGTGGTGATGATTTACTTTGGTGAGCATGCAGTGTAATCGTGTATAGTGAGTGCAATCAGAATGGCAAATGAATGGCTCCTCAAAAGAGTCAGTTTGCAAGCAGCAGAAAGCCGCCTTCATGTGACGCACATACAGTATTGTACCCAAGTGTCGTTCACTCTGCACCAAATTAATAAAAAAAACCACAATATATTGACCCACGTTCTCTTTTCTATCATGTGCCATGCATGTTTGTGATGACGTAAGATGAATGCAAAAATGCACCAGGGTTCTATAGAATCAAGTTGAGTGTGAAACCAGACTGCGGAGACAATCGCGCTCAGACTCGGACCGCAGCAAACGTGCCCAGTTTGAAAGCCCTCAGGATATATGAATTATTACCATTTTTATTTTAAATTATAAAATGTTATATATACACATAAATAAATAATATATTAAGATTCAAGTGGCTTTATTGGCATGGTAAAATATTATATAAATATATAATTTAATTGATAATAAAGTTAATATTATACAATATATATTTTTTAAATATACAAAATATTAGAATATTTCCTAAGATCAATCAAAAAATGGATTTTCAAAACAGAAAAGTTCAAGTTCTTTAAAGTATGTTCATTTGTACACTCAATACTTGGTCGGCAGCACATATTACAGCAAATGACTTGCTCCTAGCACAAATTACAGCATCAGTGAAGTGTGGCATGGAAGTGATCAGCCTGTGCACTGCTGAGGCACTATTGAGCCTTCAGATCATCTGTATATTGTTGGATCGACTGTTTCTCATCTTACTCTTGAAAATATCCCATAGATTCAGGGGTCAGGCATGTTGGCTGGCCAATAAAACATAGTAATATCATGGTCAGCAAACCACTTGGAAGTGGTTTTTGCACTGTGGGCAGGTGCTAAAGTCCTGCTGGAAAAGGAAATCAGCATCTCCATAAAGCTTGTCAGCAGATGGAAGCATAAAATGCTCCAAAATCTCCTGGAAGATGGCTGCATTGACATTGCACTTGATAAAACACAATGGACACCAGCAGATGTCACGGCCCCCCAAATCATTACTGACTTCAGAAACTTCACATTAGACTTCAAGCAGCTTGGATTCTGTGCCTCTCCAGTCTTCCTTCAGACCATGATTTCAACATGAAATGCAAAATTTACTTTTATCTGAAAAGAGGACTTTCGACCACTGTTCACTTTCCAGTTCTTTTTCTCCTTAGCCAAGGTAAAATGCTTCTGACGTTGTTTCTGTTTCAGAAGTGGCTTGGTAGTCCTTTTCCTGAAGATGTCTGAGCGTGGTGACTCTTGATGCGCTGACTCCGGCTTCATTTGACTCATTGTGAAGCTCTCCCAAGTGTTTGAATCGGCTTTACTTGACAGTATTCTTAAGCTTGTGGTCATCCCTGTTGCTTGTGCACCTTTGCCTACCCAATTTCTTCCTTCTAGTCAACTTTGCATTTAATATGCTTTGATACATCACTCTGTAAACAGCCACCACATTCAGTAATGACCATCTGTAACTTACTCTCTTTGTGGAGGGTGTCAATGATTGTCTCCTGGACCATTGCCAAGTCAGCAGTCTTCCCCATTAGTGTGGTTTCAAAGAACAAGAGATACCCGAAATTTATACTGTATGGATGGTCATTTAATGAAACTCAAATATAAATATTCTAAAATTTTGAGATATTGGATTTTGGACTTTCATTAGCTGTATGCTCTAATCAACAAATTAAAAAAAAAAACTTTTGAAATGTTTTACTTTACATGTAGGGAATCTAGTATAAATGAAAGTTTCATTTTTAAAAATAATTTACAATAAAAAAATGAACTTTTTCACGATATTCTAATTATATGACCAGCACCTGTACCAGCATTTGATTTGTGACTTACACCTTTATCACCTTTTGCCATTACTATTTTTATTTTCAGTTATTAAAATAAAATTAATATAATTTGTAATAATATTAATTAACTGACAATTATAATATCTAATCAACATTTTTGTTGACTGTGATTATGACAGGTGCCAAAGTGGTGGTTCCTACCAGTGTGGGTCTTCATGTGTTCATCAAAGTACTGCTTCATGTTGAAGTCTTTCCCACACCACTGGCACATGAACTGCTTGTGTCCGATATGGATGCTCATATGTGACCTCAGCTGGTATTTGTACTGGAATCGTTCACTGCAGTTCTACAACATGAGTAACAGCATCAGATACAGTAGATTACAATTTACATCTATGTTCCTCTGCTTATAGATATTTTTAAGACATACTGTATATCACAAAAACACATTTCAACCAAAACATTTAAAAAAAAGAAGTGCATTAGGTTTGAAATAATAAAACTGTTAATATAAAATAATTAATAAATTAAAATAATAATTACTGGACACTGTTCAAAAAGTATTTGGGCACTTTCTGGTTGTCAAATGTTAATGTAACATGTCCGTTCAAAAGTTTGGAGTCAGTATGATTTTTTTTTTTTTTTTTGAAAGAAATTTATTTAACTCAGCAAATATGCATTAAATTGAGAGTAAAGATATCAAATAAATCAAATAGATGCTGTTGAACTTTCCATTCATTAAAGAATCCTGAAAAATAAATGTATAATTTTCCACAAAAACATTAAGCAGTACAACTGTTTCCACATTGATAATAAGAAGAAATGTTTCAGCATATTAGAATGATTTCTGAAAGATCATGTGACACTGAAGACTGGCGTAATGATGCTAAAAATTCAGCTGTGTCATCACAGGAATAAATTACATTTTAAAATATATGAAAATAGAAAACAGTTATTTTAAATTGTAAAAATAGTTCACACTATCGCTGTTTTTACTGTATTTTTAATCAAATAAATGCATCCTTGGTGAGCATAAGAGACTTATTTTAAAAACAACCAACACCAAACTTTTAAAAGGTAGTGTACATAATGTGCAACACTTATACTTCCACTGAGAGGACACTTGTGTGACCTTAAGCTTAAGGGAAAATGACTTTTTCTGTGAAAAAGACAAAAATGCAATACCTGAATCTCTCAGGCCTACAACTGCATGAGTGAACTCACCTCACACTTGAAGGGCTTTTCTCCAGAGTGCTGGAGAGAGTGCACTTTAAGAGACATGCTGCGTTTGAAGGACTTCCCACACGTCTCACAAGTGAACGGCATGTCCTTAGTGTGAGCTGCAATGAACAACCAAAATTCACATTTTAAAAATTACATCTGCTTTCCTGTTTGTTTCTTGTTTTCACAGTAACAATTCAATAATGACAACTCTTGGATTAGTTTTAGCATGCAATTGAATATGGCAATGTTAATGTATTTGGTGTTGGCGGACTAGATCTATGCTGCTACAGAGCAAGTAAGTGCTTGTTACTGCTAATAAATACACAGACACGCTGCTGTGAGCATGTAAGATATGCTGCTGCATAAATAGACATACATAAATCCCGTAGCAGATTTAGGCAGGTGGAGCTGGGGGAGGTTGAGGGTCTCAGAGGAACCCTGATAGCATGCTGCAGGACTAGCTTACAACAAAAAGTGAACCAGACTATTTGAATGTTGAGAAAGCAATCTCATTGGCTGTAGGATCAGCAGGGGCCAATCAGCTTGAGGCATGTGGTAATGATGTGATTGTATGTAAAGGACCTATCAGCTCCCCTCTAGAGTTTCGTGACTGAAAGCTTAATTTCATCTTAACCACAACTCAGTGTTAATTTTTAAGGTTAGCAAGAGTGAGATTGTGACATGGTTTTGTGTATAATAAGACACACTGCATTATTACTTCATTTACTCTGTTGTCAGTGTTAGATGAGCAAGTGTTACTTGTTGCCCTGCGGACAATTGAGTGGATTCTGGTAGAAGGAAGCACTTCTAGATAAGATATTTCCTCTCTGCTGTCAGGGCAGATTAAACAATACAGCCTCTGTCCTCAGCTCAGTCTGTTCTGGATGGTAAAGCAAGGTCAAAGCAGCTCTTTCCCCTGCTCAAAACAGAGCTGGGTATTTCACTATTGTGTAGGACCAAGCTCTGGGAAGATCAAGCTTCAGAAGATGAAAGTACCGTACAGCATGAAGGCCAGGTTGTGCTGTATTACCTTTGCCTGCTGGTTAATTTACACAACAATATGTCTTTGTGCTTTTGAGACGGCTGCTATAAAGCAGCATCTTGACTGCCACCTAGCTGTGACAAGTGGATGTATTATTTGATGTTAAAGGATTAGTTTACTTCAGAATTAAAATTTCCTGATAATTTACTCACCCCAATGTCATCCCAGATGTTTATGTCGAAAAGAAATTAAGGTTTGCAGAGCTAGTGCAAGATGAGCATTTGTGGTTAAAAAGTATATACATCTTTTTTTTCTTTTTTTAGAAAATGACTGATCGTTTCACTAGACAAGACCCTTATTCCTCGTCTGGGATCGTGTAAAGCCCTTTGAAGCTGCACTGAAACTGCAATTTGGACCTTCAACCGTTTGGTAACTCTTGAAGTCCACTATATGGAGAAAAATCCTGGAATGTTTCCTCAAAAACCTTAATTTCTTTTCGACTGAAGAAAGAAAGACATAAACATCTTGGATGATATGGGGGTGAGTAAATTATCAGGAAATTTTAATTCTGAAGTGAACTAATCCTTTAAAATGGATCCATGAGTTCATTTGTTAATGCACAATGCAGATAAGTATAAAGTACGTATAAAGATTTGGCCTGTAGCCTGAAAAGGAGGGTCTTAAATTGAACCACAGTTTGAGGTTGAATCATTTAGATGAGTTTTGTGACAAATAAATTTAATTAATAATTACGAAGAATTGGGAAGTAACACACTGAATTCAATTAAAAAATTTTTTTGCAAAACCTACTCGGTAACACTTTACAGTAAGGCTTCATTTGTTAATATTAGTTAACTTCATTAGTTAACATGAATTAACAATGAAAAATACTTCTAAAGCATTTATTAATTAGATTAATTTGCATTAGATTCATAAAAACTGTAACAAATGTATTGTTTGTTGTTAGTTAATGCATTAATGAGACTAACGGGACCTTATTGTAAAGTGTTACCACGTACTCCAATAATCTGTATTTTATTTAAAAATTCAAAAAATATTTTTTTAATATAATGTAAGGTGCATGTGTCAAGATTTTCAGTAAATAAATACTTAAAGGTCCCGTTCTTCGTGATCCCATGTTTCAAACTTTAGTTAGTGTGTAATGTTGTTGTTAGAGTATAAATAAAATCTGTAAAATTTTAAAGCTCAAAGTTCAATGCCAAGCGAGATATTTTATTTAACAGAAGTCGCCTACATCGAACGGCCAGTTTGGACTACATCCCTCTACTTTCTTCTTTAACACTCTGAGGTCTAAAAACGCGCCGGCGCGTTTTGCAGGTTTTTTTTCACATTGCAGCAAAACAGACTTAAAATACTCTGTCATTTTTTGTCATAGAGACATAAGTAATACATCAATTGGAACTATAGAATATCTCCTTTTATTTGTATACACTCAGAGTAAAAACAAAATGTTGTGCTTTTTGTAAAATAAAGAAAACTAACATGATGCGTGATCTCTCATCTCCCTCTGAACGAAGTCCAATCTGATAGTTCTCAGAAAATGAACTGTAACTTAGTGAATACTAATCACAAAAAATTCATACTTATGTCTAACAAAACGTTGAAATGTCAGGTTTTAAATCGTGCAAGTCAAATCGAAAACAAACATTCTGTGTTTATGTAATCTGTATGAAAAGAGAGCCATGTCAGAAGTCCGTGATTCAGCTCATTACCCACTAATGCGGCCACACCCACGGAGCCAGCGCTATTCACAGGCAAATTCAGAGACAACACATGCATTCATCATCTCAATCGTGTATTTATTGCCTTGAAAATTGTTTATCTGGATGAAAAAGCCATGGTTAGCGATCTCTGGAAGACATTCAGTAAATTCCTGTTTGTTTTCTTCTATTGATAAGTTTTAAGTGAGTTTTTGTTTCTTTAGCGCCCTCCGGCTGTAGTATGAATTGGTAAACACCATTCATGGAATATCGTCTTCTTCTTAGGTGAATTTGTGGACTAAAATGCACAGAGCGCCCTCCGGCTGCAGTATGAATTGCAAACACCAGCGCTCATAGAGATAACAATGAATATTAAATAAAAAATAACTCCTCTGTATAGAAAATTGACATAAACATATGAGAATCCTATATTTCTCCAAATGTGCATGCTTTTAAACTAAAAGCCTATATTCAGACTCTTTGCATCACAGAAATACATTATATTTTAAAGTATAATATAAAACCATTATTTTATATTGTAATAAAATTTTTCTGTATGTTTCATATACCATGATGAGCTTGAGACATCACAGAAGTTTTTTTTCACAGCCTACCTGACTGAAATGCCTCATTAATATGCAAGTCTTTTCAGGTCATTACTATTCAATTCTTTTGTCTTCACAGGTGAGAATGAGCCATTATTCATGGAGATTCACGCCTCCTCGCATACCGTGTTTCTTGGCAAAAAGTGTCTTACAAAAACTAAATCAGTATATTGTTATAAATGAAAGAGTAGTTAGCATAATTTTTACATAATTTTGAAGCAAAAACTCTAGTCTACAACCTTCAATACCCAAAAGTCTTGTGAACACAGATTTAATATACTTTTATTGGCCTTATATCAGTGACTTAAGTTTTTTGTTTTTTCAGTAACCACGCATAAATGTTATTCCTTCAAAAACACAAACATGTACACACATGTTCCTCACATATTATGGTAGTCTAGTTTGTGCTGAATACAGTGTAATGGCACTTGTGTCATTAATATGTTTATGAACAACTGAAAAAAGCACAAATGTCAGGGCATGTCAAAACTTCTCCAGGCCCCAAATCAGCCTCAGACTCCAGAGGGTTAATGACGTCACTAAAACAGTTTTTTGACTAACCTCCGCCCACAGGAATACACAAGAGTTGCGTTTGTAGAGTGTGTTTGTCGCCATGTCGTCGAAACGCTGTTATTTTCATCCCGCAGTCCAATCACCGGGTCTGATTCCGGCTCAAATTGATAGGGTAAAATTAAAGACATGTTTACAATAACACTGAGCGCGTACATCTCCACGTTATGGTAAGAGGCGTGACTTTTCCGGGCACGGTGCGCTCAGAGCTGTCGAATCACAACACAGGAACCGCTGGCACAATCAGAACTCGTTACGTATTTCTGAAGGAGGGACTTCATAGAACAAGGAAGTCATCAGCCCGTTTTTATGACAGTGGAAACAGCGGTATACAGATAAGTAAATTATGTGAAAAATACTGTGTTTTTTTACACGCAAAACATGAACACATGTTATATTGCACACTATAAACACAATCAAAGCTTCAAAAAACCACGAAAAACGGGACCTTTAAATCTAAATCTGTTCCTTAGACAAAGTAAGCATAGCTTCAGTCATTAATCACTTTGATGACACCGAAATAAGACTGTCCAAGATGTTCTTAAAAAGAAAAACTTTTTATGTTACTAGGACAAATAAAAATTCATACGGGTTTGGAATAACATGAAAGTCAGTAAATAATGACAGAATGACCCAGTAATTGACCCAGTACTCACCAACCATGTGTTTCCTGACATGTGCCATGGTGTAGAACTTCTTTTCACAGATTTCACAAGAGAACTTCTTCTCGGCATATCCGTGGACAATCTTGTTGTGTTCGTGTAAAGACCACAGCTTTTTAAAGGCTTTTCCACAAGTCACGCACTACAAAGATCAGAGGATGTGAATGAACGGCATTAGACTAAACAGCTCTCCCTTAGGGGTCGATGGAAAACACAACAGGATTTTATCATTCTGAAAGAGTACCAAGAACTGCACAAGCTGAATGAATATTGCAAAGGGCACCTTTAACTTAAAATTCATTTATAACAAATTAAACACAACAGCACAATTTCCTTAATTACACTGAATTCCCTGTAAGTGCTTAATATAGCAGAGACAAATGAGTGCTGGATGTTTTAGACCCAGTTTGAATTAGAGGTGGAAATGGCTTGGCAGACCTGCTTTAATGGCAGAAAACAGCTGTTCTCCACACCCTAATACAGTCTGTGCCTATATATCATCCCAAATCTCTGGTCTATCATTCTGCTATGCAATATGCACTCATAGCAGAGTACTAGAAGAGAATGCACATAATCCACCTTTAAACATGGTAAAATGTGTTTTAAGAAGCTGATAGGTCTATACTGTTACTGGTGGATTAAAACTAGATAAACTCACCCCCATGTCATCCAAGATGTTTATGTCTTTCTTTCTTCAGTCGTAAAAAAAAAAAAGGTTTTTGAGGAAAACATTCCAGGATTTTTCTTCATATAGTGGACTTCAACAGTTACCAACAGGTATTGCAGTTCAAATTCAGCTTCAAAGGGCTCTACACGATCCCAGACAAGGAATAATGGTCTTATCTAGCGAAACAATCGGTCATTTTCAAAAAAAAAAAAAAAAAAAAAAAAAAGTATATACTTTAACCACAAATGCTCATCTTGCACTAGCTCTGCGATGCGCCACACATTACATAATCACGTTGGAAAGGTCACACGTGACGTAGGCGAAAGTGCCACGGTAGGGTGAAAAACTCATTTTCTCCTCCAACTTGCTTGGTACTTCTGCCTACATCACACGTGACCTTTCTAAAATGATTACGTAATGCGTGTTGCATCACAGAGCAGTGCAAGATAAGCATTTGTGGTTAAAAAGTATATAATTTTAATTTTTAACAGATCATTTCGCTAGACAACGCACTTATTCCTCGGCTGGGATCGTGTAGAGCCCTTTGAAGCTGCATTTAAAGGTGCCCTAGAATTAAAAATTGAATTTATCTTGGCATAGTTAAATAACAAGAGTTCAGTACATGGAAATGACATACAGTGAGTCTCAAACTCCATTGTTTCCTCCTTCTTATATAAATCTCATTTGTGTAAACGACCTCCGAAGAACAGGCGAATCTCAACATAACACAGACTGTTACGTAACAGTCAGGATCATTAATATGTACGCCCCCAATATTTGCATATGCCAGCCCATGATTGAGGCATTACACAAGGGCAGGCAGTATTAACGTCTGGATGTGCACAGCTGAATCATCAGACTAGGTAAGCAAGCAAGGACAATAGCGAAAAATGGCAGATGGAGCAATAATAACTGACATGATCCATGATAACATGTTATTTTTAGTGATATTTGTAAATTGTCTTTCTAAATGTTTCGTTAGCATGTTGCTAATGTACTGTTAAATGTGGTTAAAGTTACCATCGTTTCTTACTGTATTCACGGAGACGAGAGAGAGAGCCGTCGCTATTTTCATTTTTAAACACTTGCAGTCTGTATAATGCATAAACAACTTAATTCTTTATAAATCTCTCCAACAGTGTAGCATTAGCCCGTTAGCCATGGAGCAAAACCTCAAATTCATTCAGAATCAAATGTAAACATCCAAATAAATACAATACTCACATAATCCAACGCATGCATGCAGTATGCTGAAACTTCACAGACACATTCAGGGGACACCTTAGACTTATATTACATCTTGTAAAAAAACATTCGATGGCACCTTTAAACTGCAATTTGGACCTTCAACCCATTGTTAACTGTTGAAGTCTATATGGAGAATATCCTATGGAGAAAAATCCCGGAATGTTTTCCTCAAAAACCATAATTTTTTTTCGACTGAAGAAAGAAAGACATGAACATCTTGGATGACATGGGGATGAGTAAATGATCAGGAAATTTTAATTTTAATTAATTTTTTTTTTTAAAGAATTTTTTTTTAATGATTAACTTGAAGTGAGCATTAGATGATGGTAATCTACATCTAAAAATACATTTAGGAAATAAGCATGGGAAATTAAATAAATAAAAAATAATATGTGTGTGTGTGTGTGTATACATGTATATACAATTTGTAAATTAAAAAAAATATATATATGCCCTTCCATTCAAAAGTTCTGAGTCAGTACGAGTTTTTATTTTATCTCTTATACTCACCAAGGCTGCGTTTATTTGATCAAAAATACAATCAAAACACAAATTTTATGAAACATCATTACAATTGAAAATTATTCCTGTGATGGCAAAGCTGAATTTTCAGCATCATTACTCCAGTCTTCAGTGTCACATGATCATTCAGAAATCATTCTAATATGCTGATTTGATGCTCAAGAAACATTTCTTATTATTGTCAATGTTAAAAGCAGTTACTACTTAATATTTTTGTGTAAACCGAAATACATTTTTGTTTTAGGATTCTTTGATAAATAAAAAGTTGCATCAATAAGAGAAACATTTTTTGTACTGACCACAAACTTTTGAATGGTAGTGTATATCAGCATCAAAATATATTTCGTAGCACTATAGATTTTGTGCTACTATTGTATTATTATTATTACAAAGTCGATCTATAAGTGCAACTGCTTGTGTGAAATCAGCCTTATAGATCGACCTTGTTAATGTGTGCATGCCGACAGGTGTGTGTACCTGTATGTTTTTCTCACAGTTTGTCTGATGGTGTAGCAGCAACTCGCTCTCCAGTAAAAAGCGCTTGCCGCATTTATTGCAGATCTGCATGCGGTTGTGTGTGACGTTCATGTGCTTCTCCAAGTACCAGCGGTTGTTAAAAACACGAGGGCACTTCTTGCAGGAAAAGTGCTGCTTTTCTTCGAGCTTCACCTTCTGCCCCAGACTCTCCTGCTCTTTTCTCCTCTTCCTCCCCTCCCCTAGTGTGGCGTCGATTAGTGTCTGTCTCATGGCGGCGTCCGTGCCAGTTGGTATTCTCGTGCCACGCAGTCTTCCCACGCTGGTGTGTCCTGTTTCTGGAATGTTGAGGTTGTTCTCTTCCTCATCCTCATCGTCCTCATCATCGCTGCAATTTTCCATCTCATCCTTTCCTTGTTCATATTCTTCTTCTTCGTCCTCGCCAACATCTTCATTATCGCCCCGTTCCTTCCCCTCCTCCGCACCGGAAGGACTGCTGCGATGGTGAACGAGGAGGGATGAGGTACTTGAGGTGATGCTCTTGCCGTCAGACCCTTTAGAAACATTCAATGTCTGGTTGTTGAGATTGACCTCCACAATAATCTGCTCTCTGTTAAAAGAGACAGAACCATCCTGGGCTCCCGCTTCATTGAAACTGGCCCCTCCCTCTATTTTGCACAAGCCACGCCCTCCTCCACTAGCCACTCCCCCTCTGCTGTCATCATTTTTGTAGATGTGTTTGGCCTGAGGGCTGGAGTGGATGCTAGATGAATGTGTCTGAATAATTTCCCTACTGACCCCACTATCCTCTACAAGCAATGAGAAAGTACCATTTCCTTGCTGTGTGTACATCTTCTCAATCTCCTTCATCTTGTATATCTGATTGGTTGAGGCGTTGCCCTGCCCGTCTGTGTCAGCCATCTCATTGGAGCCAGGTAGCTTGTGGCAGAAATCACTCATCTGGAGCACAATGGCCACCTGTAGCACTTCAAAGATGGAGATATAGATGAAGTTGAGGATCTGGATACTCAGCACCTCAAAGGCCAGGTTTACGCGGTGCAGCGGTTGACTCTGAGAGAGGAGGGCCTGGAAGTTGGGGCTGTGTTCACTCAGCACGTACTTGTGGGCGGAAAACGTACAGTGGGACACCAGCACGAAGTCCACGTCGCACAGGTGAGGCTGGTAGAGATGCTGTTCGTTCAGCCTGTCCATTAAATGAGTAAAGTGTAGCACTGCATCTTCTAGCAGAAAGAGCTCAGCAGAGGGGAAGTCAGCTGTCCTCTCCACTGTGAGATAAGACAGGAGAAAATGTATTTTAATCTTACAATTCATTAGAAAATTATTTACAAATAATAAGATCATAAACAGGACATTTGGGAAACAGAACAATAATAAACATTTTAGATCTAGATTTGTATTTCTAGAACAAAAGAACCAATGCAGTAAATGCAACAAGCAAAGCTTTACGAACCTTTTGTTTCGAATCAGTGGTTCGGAGTGTGTATCAAACTGCCAAAGTCAGGTGAATCACTGAAATTTCGAAACACTTATGACTTAACGAAGCCTCGTTTACTGAAATCACGTGACTTTGGCAGTTTGATACACACTCTACTGATTCGAAACAAAAGATTCGTAAAGCATTGAAGCTTCAGGAAGCAGTGTTTTGAAATCGCCCATCACTAGATATTGTTGATTAAAGTCATTATTTTATTTTTTGGAGCACCGAAAGTATTCTCGTCGCTTCATAACATTAAGGTAGAACCACTGTAGTCACATGAACTGTTTTAAATACGTCTTTAGTAGCTTTCTGGGCATCTGAAAGTGTAAATTAACTTGCTGTCAATGCAGGCCTCACTGAGTCAACGGATTTCATCAAAAATATCTTAATTTGTGTTCCAAAGATGAACAAAGGTTTTACGGGAGTGGAACAATGACAGAATTTTCATTTTTGTGTGAATTAACCCTTTAATGGTTTAGTGATTTAAACTTGATTCAGTGAATCAATTTGAACAGTCTGATTCATAGAATTCGATTCATAGCTCTGATTCAATGATTCATTTGTGTCACCACTATAAAACTGTTAATGTCTGTATTATTTTATTACTATTATTATATACTGTTATAGTATTTATTCATATTTTAAATCAGATTTTATTTTTATATTTTCAGTTTTCATTTTGAATTTTTGTTTAGCGGTTTGTTATGTGCTTTCGGCAATTTTTATTAGTTTTTGTTTTATTTTAACTTAATTTTTTTTTGTTTTAGCAATTTTCATACAAATTTCTAATTTTCATTTAAGTTTTTCATTTAATATTTCTATTTTAATTTCAGCTTTTTTTATTAACAAAAAAGTTTTTTAATAGTTTTAGTTAACAAGAACAACACTGGTTAATGCAAACTTTATAAAACTTTAAATGTTCTGTTAAAAAAATTGGGAAATATTGCTGTTTATTACAATGATTGGTTATGTTGGTGCATGTTTGCGAAAATGATAAAATTTTGTTCCTTGTGTTAATTAGTAAAAAAATCATTTTGTGAAATCATTATTTTTAACTAGACTGTTTTCTGTATTTTGTTTATTGGATTAATTTTGTTTGTACTTTTTGGTATTTAGTATCTACTTGTCAAAAAAAGTTTTGCTTCGTTGAAGTGTTTCCTCCGATTTTAAATTATTTCAGATTACATTTCAGAGCAAGATATTGGTGTGTATATAGTCAAAAAAGTAAAATATATATATTTTAAGCTATAATGTCAATAACTATTATTAAAGTAACATTGTATAATGGCCGACCAGAAACATGAGGATGTCAAAATACATTTTTGCACAGAACTGATTTCATTCACAGCAGCCTTGAAAACATTATCAAACAAAGTCCATCTGAGAGCGAGAAAGGCAGAAGCTACTGGAGCCTGCAGCTATGCCCTCCCTTCTGCTCCCAAGGTTGGTTTATTTTAGATCAGGAAGGACAAGGTTTCGATCTGGACAGCATCTCTTTAAAAACTCCACAGAGGAAAAGGAAAGGGACAAAGGGAGAGGCAGCAAGCAAAAAGAGAAAAAGACCAACCATCTGAGAGGAGAGAAATAGAAGTATGTAAAAAAGCACATTGATATTCAGAGCTGCGTGCTAACCATTAGCTTCTTCCTCCTGCGTCCTGTCTCTCAGAGTTATCATTATGCACAAGACAAAACACTGTCCAATAAACAGAGCAGGGAGAGTAAATATCAGACTCTCCAAACAATTATACGGATTAGTTACGCTGACTTTTATGTGACTAACAACAAGCGGAATTAAGAGTCTTACTTTTTATCTCTGTAAACAGGATAAGTTTGTTTTCAGGAGCCCATTAAGTCCAATCAATCTTGTTAAATGTCACCTAAAAATACACAGACCTGACAGCATAAACTCTTATTTAAAATACAACAACATCCATCCTCAAATGTGCTCACTGTGCCCAAACCATTACACGTAAACTAATGTCTAAAATCATACTGAAAAACAGCTGGCTGCACCAAACTGGTCTATAAAGTGCAACAGTCGGGTTCTGGAAGTAAAAACATTCATTTTCTCCGTAGGGATATTGATTTTTAATGATAACCTCTAAACCTTTAAAGACAGGCTTGCTGTGAGCTATGAGGTTGGTAATCAATAGTATTTGCTTTTGTTGAAGCTGTTAGTCTGAATTATTTCAACTTAGTTTTAAAACAATCGTGTTTAACAGCAGAATTTTTGGTGAAAAACTACATTACCCATGATGCTGTACACAAAATTCCACCAATCAGAGAGTCAAAACAAGCAAAACATGCCAAAAGATATATATATAATGAGTAGTTTTATATTTCTTTATTGTTTTTAATTCGATTATGCTGTTCGCAATGCTTCATGGGATTGTAGTTTGTAGTTCTTTCCATCACTAAAGCTGTTGTCCAATTTTTTAATAATTTTTTGCTTCAAATCAAAGTTTGTAATGTTATGATTCACCTCGTAGCTGTTGCTTTAAAGTATGCAGTGAGCGATTTTGAAAAACGCTGTTGAAAGTGGATCAGACCGCGCACCACAACAAACTTGTAGCCAATCAGCAGTAGGGGGCGTGTCCACTCATGATGGGGGAGGAGAGTGAGCTGAGCAAGAGGGAGTTTTGAAGAAAGACTTTAGAAAAAGAGATGGCTGAGAGAGATGGAGGGGGCGGAGCATTGAGGGGAGGGGTGGATTTGTTTGGGTTGATTTCAAATATCAACAGTGTTCAACAACGATTGTGAGAAATCGCTTACTGCACCTTTAACATAGACTTTTTTTAAATCCCTTTGGGAGAAATGAATAGAACCAACGCCACTGAAAAAGTGGGCTGGCACTGTTGCACTCTATAGTGGGAACAACACACTTTTTAAGTATTTAAGTCTGGAAATATATTGTGATTAGATAATGAGGAAGATATGACTGACTGACTAAAGAGTTCAAATGTAATACCATATGCACTATTCTTTTTGCTGGAATATTTTGTCAATCTTTGTATATGTTTAAAGTGGATGATCACTGGGATGGAGTAAAACTCTGCAGCTAAACAGAAAACACAAGTCACCAAACCTAGTTCAGAAGCATTCATGCTGTTCATTTGGATAAATAAAATTCTTTAGCACCACCAAGAATAATTGAAAATAGATAAGGGGTTGTTATTCCAAAACAATACCAAGTCAGCTGTATCAAATTCAAAACTGGCAACATGAAACATTTCTGAAAGACATTAAATTAGTCTGAGCCGTTGCACAGCAGTTAGTGAGTGTCTGTCCTCTCTCTCTCTCTCTCCTCAAGAATTTCCTGTCACTCTCTACTACATCTGTGGAATAAAAAGTGTCAAAATCCCCAAATACAAACTTCAGTAGTTTTAGGGCAATTTTAATACTGGAAGTGTATTCATTTGCTCTCTATGTTTGAAAATTGAGTATATGTCAACATCAAAATCATGTTCACAGACATCAAAAAAACAAACAAAAAACAAAACAAACAAACAAACAAACGTTTTACATGTAGAAAAAAATCTTATTCAAAATGTATAAACTGATAATGGTTTTCCCATTGTTGCTGATAACTGATAAATTACAATTCTATATATTTTGTCAATCAATCAATCAATCAATCAATCAATCAATCAATCAATCAATCAATCAATCAATCAATCAATCAAATCAAAAACTAAACTCAATCACTGATTTTAAGTCTCTTAAGCATACCAAGGCATCATTTAATGACAAATTCAGTAAAACTGTAATTGTAAAATATTGTAAAATATTATAGCAACTTTTAAAAACTGTTTTAATACATTTTAAAATTAAATGGATTGCTTTGGTGGTAAAGCTGAATTTTCAGCATCATTCCTCCAGTCTTCAGTGTCACATGATCCTTCAGAAATCATTCTAATATGCTGATTTGCTGCTCAAAAACATTTCTTATTGTTATTAATATTGAAAAGAGTTGTGCTGCTTAATATTTTGTTTGTGTAAACCCCACTGTAAAAAAAAAATCCCAGTAAAATTTACGGTAAAAAACCGGCAGCTGTGGTTGCCAGAACTTTACCATAAAAAATACAGTAGCAACGTAAAAAAAAATCTGTTAAATTTACGGTAAAATAACGTATTTCATTAACTGATATAATGTTAATTTACCAACCTAATGAAGTACTAATATCTGTTTTGTACCTTTATGATACACTGACAGTCACCAAACACAGTGGTGATAAGAGTCACATGATGAATCAAAGTTCATCACAAGCAGATTTTCCACAAGCTGAGAAGGACAACACTAACATATAGAAGGTGCACACAGTGTCATTCACACACACACACTAAACACCATCATGGTAACATGCATGAAATTTTAAAAATGCAATAAACATTAATTTAACAACATTAGATGTAACATAAAACCCTAATGTACATAACTGATTAGAAAAAATGAGAAAAACTAAGAAGAAACAGTTATTTCAACGAAAATATATCAAATGTGAAGTGTCACGCAGGGAATTGTGGGAATGTCAATTTACGATTTTTCACTGTAAATTTTACAATGAATTGTTATTTTTCACTTCCAAAAACTGTGAATTTAACGGTATTTTACCGTAAAATTACATTAAATGTACCGTTAGATCTATTACAGTTGTTCACCGTATATAGTACGGAAACTTTCTGTAAACCAATTGACAGTTTTTCACCGCAGCATTTTTACAGTCTTTTACTGTTAAAATCACGGTCATTTTTTTACAGTGCGATATGTTTTTTTTTCAGGATTCTTTGATTAAAATAATGTAAAAAAAAATATTTTATTTAAAATATTAATCTTTTGTAACATTATAAATGTCTTTCCTTTTTGATCAATTGTATGCATCCTTGCTGAATAAAAGTATAAAAAAAATCTAAATGACCCCAATCTTTAAACAGTAGTGTAAATTAAATGCTACAAGTGAATTTACGCGTCACAAAATTATAATGTATAGTATCAGATTTTGAGATTTGCTCAACATTTAACATTGCTATTAAAGATTAACTTCAAGTGTATATAGATGATGGAAAATGTAATTTAAATGTAAAAATATGAGAAATGAGCATGTACTGTACACTTAAATCTCCAATATCGACTGTTACCTATGCATATAGACATACATATACATGTAACGTTTCTCATTATGTTTCATAAAGCTAAGCTCATTGTAGCGCAGAAACCTGTACTGCCTCCTTCACGCAATAAGAGGTGACTCAGGGCTGCTGGCCAGGCCGGCTGGTATGCACTTGGCTGAGGACGATCACACCAGTGCCAGGCAGCAGAGAGCAGAGCGGTGGGGGAACGAGATCTACCCTCAGTTGACTTTCACTTCTGCAGCCTTTACTGCACTGTTTACCACACCTCCAAAAATAAAGGATACTGTTTCTGCTGATGTGTCTTCAGAGAGATTTTAAATGCCCTTTTCCTTTCAAAAATTGTGAGATGGAGAGCAAGAAAGACAATTCTGGAATTCTACCCAATGGAATCCCCAGCAGGCTTACTTGTTGTCCAATCCAATGAAAATACATTTTGGATTAGTTCTTTTTTATATTTATATACAGTACAACCATTCAGAAGTTTTGGATCATTGCTTTTATTCAGCAAGGGCACATTAAATTGGTCAAAAGTGACAGTAAAGACATTTATAATGTTACAAAGATTTCTATTTAATATAAATGCTGTTCTTTTAAACTTTCTATTCATCAATGAAATCTGAAAAATAAATGTATCACAGTTTCTACAAAAATATGAAGCAGCACAACTGTTTCTAACACTGACAATAATAAATTTCTAAAATTCCTTGAGCACCAATATCAGCATATATGATTTCTGAAGGATCATGTGACACTGAAGACTGGAGTAACGATGCTAAAAATTCAGCTTTGCATCACAGGAATACTGTGAATATCCAAACAAATGAATGCCACCAAATTGTATTTTTTTTTTAAACATTAAATTATATTACCGTATTAAATTGCTATTATTTTTTTCTATGCACAATTGATTTTATATAAAATTTTACACTGTGTTTTCTCTGAATCTGAATGTAACTTACTCAACATGTGAACCAAACCTGTCTATTTTGATGCAGCAGAATCTCTAGCAGTTGACACATTATGACCATCACATGTATCAAACTGCCAATTAATTAGTTGCACCATGGCAGAATTGAAGGGAAATCTACAAATAAAAACAGACACCATATCTTATCACATCTCAACAAAGCAGGTTTGGGCGATTTTTCAGGTCTTCATTGAGAATCAGACAGAATTAAAGGGATAGTGCACCCAAAAATGAAAATTCTGTCATCATTTACTCACCCATTCTGTAAGAATTCTGGTAAAACTGGTAACCAAACAGTTGATGGGCCCCATTGACACATAGTATTTTTTTTTCCAATGGGGCCCCAACTGTTTGGTTACCCATATTCTTCAAAATATCTTCTTGTGTGTTCAGCAGAAGAAAGAAATTCATTCAGGTTTGGAACAACTTGAGGGTGAGTAAATTATGACAGAATTTTCATTTTAGGTGAACCACCCCTTCAAATGGACTGAGAGTGATGAGTAGATCATTGTTTACTGAGCACTCTAACAAAGCAGCCACTGTGAAGACCGCTGACCACCCTCTCAACAACTTTTCATCAATTGCTCACAATTTCAGAAACCGTGCAGGAAGTCATAATGCAATACAAACTCAACAAACCACAGAAACAAGCCGCAGGAATTTCATAAAACTGTCAACAATATAGAAACAACTCGTTTTATCTTTGTTTTTGGAAAGCATAAGTGTGAAAGCAAAAATATTTTAATGCAAGTTGCAAGTGATGCATTCAAATAAAAAAATAAATAATTTTTGACAAAAATAGCATCTCTGTGTCGGAAAAGACTGGTAACCTGACCCAGGCTAATCCAGCTAAATTTTCCTTCTTCTGTTACCGTACCACAGACCTCAGAGCATGAGGAGAGGGAGGATCTTGCTGTCAAGCAGAAGATGGAACGATGGAAATGCAAACTCAGCAATCCTTTTCCCCCTTCAGCATTGTCCTAACAAGAGCTCAGGGTTGAGAGGCTTGAGTGACACCCTCAAGAACCAGAGCGGGCATCACGCCAGCCTGAATCTCCCTCAGATTGGCCAGAGACACAGCTAGGATGGAGCTTCAGCACGGTTGTTCAACACTGATCTGAACAGACACTCATTAAAACCTGAGTCAGCATAAAACTAGAGCAGACTTTATGGAAAATAAAGTGAGTGATTGAGGGAGGCAATTTGAAAGGGTTGTGAATAATATCTGAACAAGGAAGAATGTTAATTTATTATCTGGAATGAGAGTTTACACATACTGAAAAAAGTCATCAATAACCAACCATTGCTGCCTGTGTGTGGTTCAGAAACCCTCGGATTTCATCAAAAATATTGGTGTTCCGAAGATGAACGAAGGTCTTACGGGTCTGGGACGACGTGAGGGTGAGTATTTAAAGATTTTTAATGACCTTTAAAGATGACAGAATATATTGAATAGTTCAATATTAATATTATAAAGTGACAAGAATATTTTTGGTGCGCCAAAAAAACAAAATAACGACTTATATACTGCTTCATGAAGCTTCAGAGCATAATGAATCAGCGTGTCGAATCGCGTGTCAAACTGCCAAACTGCTGAAATCACATGACTTTGGCGCTCCGAACCGCTGATTTGACACGCTGATTCGACACGCTGATTCATTATGATCCGAAGCTTCATGAAGCAGTGTTTTGAAATCGGCCATCACATAAGTCGTTATTTCGTTTTTTTTGGCGCACCAAAAATATTCTTGTCGCTTTATAATATTAATATTCAACCACTGTACTCACGTGAACTGATTTAAATATGTTTGTGGTGACCAGGGTGGGCGAGAGCCGTGAGGGAACGGCGCGAGGCCGGTGACGCGAGTGATAACGAGATATAGACCGGCCTTGAGTCTCTCACGGAGGAGCTCCGGGAGCATAAAAGGAGGAGCGACGACCATGAAGTACGAGAGAGGACCAGGCCTGGACTTTATTTTATGTTTTATTATGTTTGTGTGGCCGGCAGACGTCCGCGAGGGTCTGCCGGCATTACTTTCGTTATGTTCTTTGTTTATTTTGGAATTAAAGTTTTGTTCAATGTTCGCCGGTTCCCGCCTCCTTCTTCCCACGTTTACGAACTGTGTTACATTGGTAACACAGTTCGTAAACGTGGGAAGAAGGAGGCGGGAACCGGCGAACATTGAACAAAACTATATAACTATGTTTTATTATGTTTGTGCCGAATTGGTGCCGAAACCCGGGAGGAAGGAGGGAGGAAGGAGGGAGAGCCTGCTGTCGGAGAGCCCTCGCTGCTGAGGGGGATCGCGGTGCTGCGGAGTTCGGGCAGCGCGGGAGTGGGAAGACCGCAAGAGGCTGCCCGAGGTGGTGGTGCTGGAGCCTAGTGAAAGGTGGGACGGAGACCCGGATTCCAGTGCTCCTTGGACGAGGTGGGGTGGCTGCCGTCCAGGAGGGAGCGGAGGAGTCGCCGCCGTCCGCCGTGGGCCGGAGCCTGCTGCCGTCCGCCATGAAGGGGAGGAGCAGGGGACGGGGGACTCGCTGCCGGCTGCCCTCAGTCGGAGGAGCCATTGCCGGCCGCCAGGACGCGGTCGAGGATCGGGCCGTCCACCGAGCGTCCAGTGCCACCGCATGGCACCGCGAAGAAGAGCCTCTTGGCAGGCTGAGGACCGAGCGGCAGTGTGTCGGGGAACCGGAGCAAGAATTTTTTTTTTCTCTTTTTCCTCTCTCCCCTCTCTCGTCCTGTCGCTCACCTTGCTTCCGTCTCCTTTCTCTCGTCTCGTCTGTCCTTACCCCCAGGTGCTGCGGCCGCCGAGACAGGCCCCGGGGGGGGGAGTAGAGCGCAGTCTTGGGAGTACCCCCTTGCCTGCGAGGGGCGATGGGGGTATGTGGCGACCAGGGCGGGCGAGAGCCGTGAGGGAACGGCGCGAGGCTGGTGACGCGAGTGATAACGAGCATCACCTGGGAGGCGCACCGGCCTTGAGTCTCTCACGGGAGCATAAAAGGAGGAGCGACGACCGTGAAAGACGAGAGAGGACCAGGCCTGGACTTTATTTTATGTTTTATTATGTTTGTGTGGCCGGCAGACGTCCGCGAGGGTCTGTCGGCATTACTTTCGTTTTGTTCTTTGTTTATTTTATATTAAAGTTTGGTTCAACGTTCGCCGGTTCCCACCTCCTTCTTCCCATATTTACGAACTGTGTTACACTGTTTTTAGTACATTGATGGATCTTGAGAGAGGAAATGTCATTGCTGGCTATGCAGGCCTCATTGAGCCATCGGATTTCAACAAAAGTATCTTAATTTGCATCCCGAAGATGAACGAAGGTCTTACGGGTTTGGAATGCCATGAGGGTGAGTAATAAATGACATTATTTTCATTTTTGGGTGAACTAACCCTTTAAGTCATTATTCACTAAAAATATTTCCCTCAGTTCTCAAGTTTCATTCATACTACTGCATATTCAAAATTATAAGTTATAATACACTTGATGTGCCACATTTGAACATGTGCAAACGTGAATGAGATTAGTGCTACTTTTGGAGCTTTTGGTCACTTTATTCTTATGTTTTAAGGAAAAGTGCAGTGTGAACTTCTCCTTTTGTGATACCATAATAATACATGACTATATGACAGATAGTTTTTCATTTTTGTCTGTTTCTTTAACCCTCCCAGCAGATCACATCTTTAGCAACTAGTGCATCCACGACACAGTACAGTGCCTCTTTTGACCTTCGACTACACTTCGAGACTGTTGCCCACTCTGTATTAATGAAAAACAAGCATTATCATGGGAATCTAATCAGGCTGCTATTAAAGAGACGAGAGACTAATCGCTGTCCTCCTGCCCTCTGGATTCCTTCACTTCCTGTGCTGCCAGCCTGAGGGGAAGTTTCACAGCGCTGTAAAGTGCAGAGGCGCTGCTGTCTGGCGCTGTTTCCTCATCAATCACACACAGATGCCAAGTAATGACTCTGCATCTGGAGTCTCTCTACCCAAGACAATATGCACAATTAGAAATGACCTGCATTTCAATAACCTGGATCTGGTATTGCAAGGAGTAACACAAATGAATAAAAGAAGGTTTGTAAGAAAATAAGCTTAAAGGGTTAGTTCACCCAAAAATGAAAATTCTGTCATTAATTACCCTTGTGTCGTTCCAAAATATGTATATGAGCCTAAATTCAATCTGTTCAGTCTGATCAAGTCTCTTCAGAAAATGTGGACTAAATCCACTGAATTCATATGGATTAGTTTTACAATCTCTTTATGAACTTTTTGAAGCATCAAAGTGGCAGTTATGTAGAGGGACAGAATCTCAGATTTTATCAAAAAGATCTTCATTTGTGTTCTGAAGATGAAGTCTTATGGGTTTGGAATGACATGAGGGTGAGTAATTAATGACAGAATTTTCATTTTTGGGTGAACTAACCCTTTAAAGATGAGTGACAAAGTGTGTTTGTTGGGTGACAACCTTTGCTAGTGTTATGGACATGACTTGATTTGAGATATAATTTGTTTTGGTAGTTTTAGTGCATTTTGAATGTGAAATTAACTGCTGTACCAAGCTGAAAGTTGGTTAGGAGAACTGTGAAGAGTTTTGAAAAGGTAAAAAAAAGTATTGAGAAATGGGTCCTGATGGATGGATGGATGGATCTGTATACAGACAGATACACAGATCCATTGATAGTCAGACATACAGACAGATAGAGACATAAATAGATAGATAGACCAATCGATCGATAGACAGACAGACAGATATAGACAGACTATCTATTGATACACAGATATAGACAGATAGATAGATCTTGATTGACTATTAATGACCAATAAATAAGTCAAAGTTAAAAGGCTTTCTTTACTCTTGTGTCTCTAAAGCATTCAGACAAAAAATTCCCTTCTGCACAGGTTTAACATGCCCATGACATGGCAAAGAAATAACAGAGCAGAGACCAGGTTTGTTTGAATCAATCTGTTAGTGTGTATTTCCCCGAGGACAAAGAAACTGTGTATTTAAAAGTAGGAAAGAGTCTCAGTGGGCCAGACGTAGAAGACTCAGTCTTGCTTTCCACCGTGGAGCCGATTTTCTACTTTTGAAGCACTCATATAGCGATCGCCCTCTGAGACGAGCCACTTTCCAAGGTGATGGATCTGTCCTCAGAGGACCGAGAAATGAGACAGAGAAACAGATGCCCTGGGTGTCTGTGTATGCGTGTGGTATTGCTCGATGCCTACACCCTCCCCGATCCAATCAGGACACACGTTCAGTCCTGACCTTGAGCTAGACAGACAGACACTTATAGCCCTCACAGAGACACAAAAATGACTTACGGCCTCTGTGTGTGTGTGCGCGCTGTAAATTAGCAAGACATGTTTCAGTTATGAGCAGGTCTGAGAGAGAAAGAGAGTGAGCAGCATGAGCTACCTAGATTCCCTATAATAAATATAGTCCTTATTAAACAAAACAAGCTGTGCATGGTAAAAGTGAGCAATAAATTCTGTGTTTGCGTTTAGTAACATAAGATGAGGACCCAGATAAAGATGTATTACAAGCACAGTTTCATTTTTTATTCATCAAAAAATGCTAAAAATTGTATCACCGTTTCCACAAAAATATTAAAGGGTTAGTTCACCCAAAAATGAAAATTATGTCATTAATGACTCACCCTCATGTCGTTCCACACCTGTAATGCTGCGTTCACACCAAACGCGAATAGAGCGTCAAATTCGCGTCTACCGCGTCTAGTTTGCAGCTTGAACATTTTGAATGCATTCGCGCGTCTAGAGCGAAATAGATGCGCGTCAAAAACAAGCGTTTGAAGCGAAATTGACGCGCGTCCGAGGCGAAATCCGCTTCTTGTGGGAGGGGCAAGACAAGACGGTTGTCTGTTTGCAAGATGGCTGATGTTGATTGTGCGTTCATCGAGAGAGCTACCGCTTTGTATTTGCTCTGGAGAGCAGAACAGCGGCGTAGAGGTCAGCGTCGCGGGAAGGCTGCGGGTCGATAAACGTGTACGTGACTCAAAAGTGAAATGTGTATTTACAACTTACCAGGTAGCCCAATCTCCTCACCGACACTCTTCCAAGCGAGGTCCTTTTTATTCCTGTCTGAAGTATGAACTTGTGTCATAAATCTCTGGGTGACTGCTAGCTGATAATATCAGTCGTTCCTCCATTTTGAATGAGTGACTCCGGGCGGGCCTGCCGCCACAGCAGCAAGCAGGCTCCTGATTGGTTAACGCGGCTAAACGCCTCATTCGCGCCGCGAGACCTCCAGACGCGCGTAAACGCGTCTTTACGTTGACTTAACATTGAAATCATTCGCGCCAGACGCTCTATTCGCGTTTGGTGTGAACACAGCATAAGACCTCCGTTCATCTTCGGAACACAAATGAAGATATTTTAGATTTAGTCCGACAGCTTTCTGTCCCTCCATTGAAAATGTATGTACGGTATACTGTCCATGTCCAGAAAGGTAATAAAAACATCATCAAAGTAGTCCATGTGACATCAGTGGGTTAGTTAGAAGTTTTTGAAGCATCTAAAATACATTTTGGTCCAAAAATAACAAAAACTATGACTTTATTCAGCATTGTATTCTCTTCCGGGTCTGTTGTATATCCGCTTTCACTCCACAGTGACGCTGCTTCTTCTTCTTCTTTCCTGTTTTACGGCAGTTGGCATCCAGCTTATTGGTGCATTACCGCCCCCTTCTGCTCCGGACAGTGACGTGATTAGGACATCCGCGACATGCACACCTACGCACCATTTTAAAAAATATAGCAATACCAAAATACAAACAATGTACAATAGCTTGAATACACTGGTGTCTCCCTCAGACTGTAAACGAAGCTCGGGCGCACTACATAACACGTCATCAGCGTCACTGTCCGGAGCAGAAGGGGGCAGTAATGCACCAATAAGCTGGATGCCAACCGCCGTAAAACAGTAAAGAAGAAAAAGCAGCAGCGTCGTAGTTTTTGTTATTTTTGGACCAAAATGCATTTTAGATGCTTCAAAAATTTCTAACTGACCCTCTGATGTCACATGGACTACTTTGATGATGTTTTTATTACCTTTCTGGACATGGACAGTGCACCGTACATACATTTTCAATGGAGGGACAGAAAGCTCTCGGACTAAATCTAAAATATCTTAAACTGTGTTCCGAAGATGAACCGAGGTCTTACAGGTTTGGAATGAGGGAGTCATTAATGACATAATTTAAATTTTTGGGTGAACTAACCCTTTAAGCAGCACAACTGTTTTCAGTTCATTCAATGATAAATAAGAAATGCTACTTGCACATCAGCATATTATAATGATTTCTGAAGGATCATGTGACACTGAAGACTGAAGTATGCTGAATATACAGCTTTGCCATCACAAAAATAAATGACGTTTTAAAATATATTTAAATAGAAAACTATATTGCACAATATTAAAATTGTACAATATTATTGTTTTTCTAATGTATTTTTCATGTTATTATATGTTAATAAGAAAATGAATGACTTAGCTGCTCTTTTCCATCAAGCAAAAGTGAAAGCAAGACAATAACAGAGGTTTGTAATGACATGTGGTTGACTAAATGATGACATTTTCATTTTAGGCTAAGCTATCTCTTTAAGCTCTCTTAGATACAAATACATGCATTAAAGTCTTCTCACCCATTCAGAATAGCCAGCACAGTTGATAATTACACACTGTCAGAGAGCTGCCACAAACCACAGCATCACTTTCTCTGAGAAAACCTCCTGAACTATAACACCTGCTATTACACATGCCAGTTCACTGAACAGGGCTGTTTGCTGCTCCTCGGATCAGCTGTCGGACTACTGCTGAATAATGTGAGCTTTAAGCACAGGAAAAGCAAAGGCAGAATATCTCCGTAGAGAAACATACAATTCACATCTGTCTGCATCCGTCACATCTGTTTACAGGGTTTCCTCCTGAGTTTCATATTGAAATGTGAGATGTATTTAAAAAAATGTAAGCAAAAAAGAAGATAAATGGTAGAAATAGGCTTGATTGCTTTTTGTCTAGGCATGTGTCGTTACTGAATTATATATTTTAAAAATCAGCCCACTGATGTGATTGGATCTTTACATTTGAAATAGCTGAATTATTACTCTCTCAAAAACTTTTAGCACATTTTTACTATTACAGTTCTCAAGGTTAACTAATCGTGAAAAGTGCTGCATCACATTTAGATCTATGGCATTATATTTAGATCGTGGCACAAAAGGTTGCAGTGATGAACATTGTAGCCGATCACAGACATGTTGTTTAGCGCATGAAAGCAATGATCTCGTCATTGCAACTCAATTTCTGCACACTAACGAATACTTTCATCATAACTAACAGTGCAAACGTTAAACTCACGTTGTTTGATTGACAGCTCCAGCAATTGTAAAGGGAGCGTTCTTTGATCCCTTTCTATATACAAATTATTCACCCTTTAAATAACATACTATTTTCATCCTACTAAGAGAAATAACGTGAAGTTGACCCGTCACTGGTTTGATTTACTGACACATAAAAAAAGAACATCTGACTGTACATGAATCATTACATATCAGATCAGGCATTAGAATGAACACAGTTACTTACATGTTGTTGCATTACTGTCGAATCCATTTCGTAAAAGTCTGTTTGCAAAGCCTGCGACGAAATGCGATTGATTTACTAAAGAATCCACAGTGAAATGTACTAAATATAGAAATAAATAAAGCTCAACTGAGACATTCACATTATTGAAAATAAATAACCATTTTCCTAGCATTAGGATCCTTCGAAATGTAATGTTATTTTTAGTCCTGTATCTCTCTTCTCTCCTCGTCATCTATGTCATAGATAGGCACATTCCAGGATCAGCCTGGTGTCAATAAAAGCTTTTATTGGACTAACAAGAAAGTTTTCAGTTCTGAAACTTACAGGATATTCTTACAATGACCTTATATATCAAAAGCTCAATGAAAAGTTGATTTCAATTCATGACCCGTTTAAAATAACTTTTTTATTTTAATATATTTAAAAATAATAATTAATTCTAGTGATGGCAAAGCTGAATTTTCAGCATCATTACTCCAGTCTTGGTATGCTGATTTGGTGCTCAAGAAACATTTCTTATTATTGTCAATGTTGAAAATAGTTGTGCTGTTCAATATTTTCATTAAAACCATGATACATTTTTTTTTTTAATTCTCTGATTGATAGAAAGATCAAAAGAACAACCTTTATTTTACATATTTTTTTGTAACAATGTAAAAGTCAATCACTTTTGATCAAATTTAATGCATTTCTGCTAAATATAAGTAATCATTTTTCAAAAAATTACAGACCCCAAACATTTGAACAGTGGTGTACAGTATAGACAGAGAAACTCATAGCAACAGAAAAAAACTTAATACTTAAAATTAATTTATTTTAAATTACTAAATTTGCAGAAAGTAACATTTCAAATTTACTAAATTTATTAAATATAAAAACAGGCGATTGCAAAATAACATAATTGAAACTATAAATGTCCACTACAATATAAACAAAAACAGAAAAAAACTCAACAAAAATGAACTAAAACTAAACTGAAGTTGAAAACCAAAATGCAAAACGATAAATAAAAATAGTGAAAATTTAGAGCAGTACTATAACTCTTGCACAAATTAATTAGATAAAGATAAATATTTCCCTTAGGTTAGAAATTGTTGAAAGAGGTTGTCATCCATCTCTTCATCTAATTACCAAGTTCAATCAGAATACGTGATTAGGGATGGCGCTCCCCTGTCAGTTGTTTTCAGGTTCAGCAGCTAATTAACAGCATAACGGATTGGAAGCCAATGAAAGCTCTTTTCTGAGAAGGAAAGAAACCCAGAAATACTCACCTTTTTTCAATGGTTTTAGTAGAGCAAGGGAGGATGGCAGAGGTTTACTGTAGAGTTTCTGTATGTCCAGCAAATTCTTCTCAGGGAAGTCCTCGTCGGCATCGGCTATGAGATAAAATTCAAGAAATCAATCAATAAATCTGGAAATTGAAAGACTACACTGGGACTGTGTTAGTTTAAATGAAAGTCATTTTTATGGCAACATTAAGGCATTAAGTATCTCTCATAACCTTTGGATACTGCAATCGTCGTACAACATTTATTTTATTACAAACCACATGGGAATGTCTACGACTCATTGCACTCTTCCTGTGCCGACTGGGGCAGATATATTTAGAAGACTTCCCATTTCCATCTATATGTTAATGCAACCAAGAGCAACAGAATCACAGTTTGAAATATTATGTGCCAAGCGAGGCATGAAATTGAGCCAGACAAACAAACAAAGGATTTTACCTCTCGTGCGTCTGCTGCGTCTAATAATAAAAGATGCGCTTGACAAGGTGAGAGAAATCAGGTTATCGTAAAAGAGACGCTAAGAACAATTTGGCGACACAAACAAAGCTGTGTGAGATCACTGTGACAGCGCTGGGAGAAAATTGAAAATTTATTTTTTGCAATGAACAGGAACAGCAAACAACTTTGTAAAATACTATAATCTCAGAAGCCTGATCCGGATATAGACTAAAAGAGAGGAGTTAATAAGAGTCACTATATTGAACAATAGAAACATTTTCCCATGGCTCTGGCTCGAATTGATATAGCACAGGTGCTGAGGAAGCCTCTGGAGCTAAAATTCAGATATGGTAATAGGCATTTTGTTTGAGACACGCACTGTAAGCGCTAGACCAATCACAACAGACTGGGCCATCTGACGAATCAGAGCAGAGGAGGCTCTTGGAAAGGAGGGGTTTAGAGAGACCCAATCCTTTATCGAATGGTTTCAGACACTCTGAGAAAAGAGGTGATGCTGCTATGTATATTATAAGAAAACGAAAGTGTTTTTTGACCTTGAATGCACATTAACCTACACTGTAAAAAGTAATACGCTATATCTACTACATAAAATTTTGGCAACAGATTACAAGCAATATTATTAATTAAATTCAACAAACAGAATTGAGTTATAATTAATCAAATTAATTACTTAAATGTCAGCCATTTAAAATGAGTACAATTTGAGTAAAATTTAACATCTGAATAACAGACAGACGTCAAAGATGAATTAAGGAGCTCTTTATTTTTTATTGACAACATTGAAAACACCTGATGATAACAAGCAGAATCACTGAAGGAAAGAGAAACACAAGAATTAACAGAGGTTTAGATTTTAATTTTATTGAACATGTTTGGTCATCATTATTGTAATCAGTGTTTCATTTAGTTTCTCTCTCAGTTTGTGTTTTTTGTAATGGTGTTTGCTAATTTTACACATTTTAAATTATTGATTTTTAAGGAATTCATTTGATTAATTCTAACTCAATTCTTATATGTTGAATTTAATTAATAATATTGATTGTAATCTGTTGCTACTATTTTATTGAGTAAATAGAGCGTTTTACTTTTGAAGGAGACCTCCTAAACAAAATGAAGAACCTTTCAAATAGGCTAAATGGGGCACTTTAAACTTATCGAATGCAGGAACTGAATAATAAAAGCTGCATGTGATCTGCCAGGTTACTATGTCCAGAGCAGGACTGCCAGGAGAACTCAGCCTGAGCTATGCGAGCAGGAGCTGAGTCAGGATTTCTGGCCAAGAGAAGAGCCTGTGGAGTTGGCATGTCTCTGCCACATAAAACACAAACACAAACTGCCACAGATCTGCTAACTCTGCTCAGAGGCCAACTCTTCTCCATGTACAGACTCTGACCTAAGTGTGCAGCAATGTGAGGAACTGAACCTGACAAACAACATGGACACTGTGGGAAAGACTGTGAAATAAGGAAGTAAATGTCTTGTAAATGACCGAAGAGATGGAAATGTGTGTTGATAAGATTAAAATCATATAGATTCAGTGAATAGATCCTGAATATGTAAGCAGTATGTTTGGGATCAGTAAGAGTTTCTTTTTTTTAAAGAAATTAATACTTTTTATTCAGCAAGGACACACTAAATTGATCAAAAATGACAGTAAAGACATTTATATATTAAATAAATGCTATTCTTTTTAACTTTCTATTCATCAAAGAATCCTGTAACAAAATGTATTGTGGTTTTCATAAAAAATATTAAGCAGCACGTCTATTGTCAACGTTGATAAGAAGAAGAAATGTTTCTTGAGCAGCAAATCAGCATATTAGAATGATTTCTGAAGGATCATGTGACACTGAAGACTGGAGTAATGATGCTGAAAATTCAGCTTTGCCATCACAGGAATGAATTACATTTTAAAATATATTCAAATAGAAAATAGTTATTTTATTACAATTTAAAGTAACTTTTCTATTTTAATTTATTTCACAATATTACTGTTTTTACAGTAATTATATGTTTACTTAGCTTTAAAAAATATACTGTTTTCAACATCGATAATAATAAGAACAAATCTGCTGGAGTTGATTGCTGGGAGGCGTTCGAGGAGCACTTGTCACATGGATTCAAGTGTCCCCAACAGCAGAGCACTGAGAGACAACGAAGCCTCAAAGTCAAGGGTGGGTAGGAATGTCCTGAATAGACGGTTACATAAAAACCCTCAGCATGATGCTTTTTTCCAGGCTGCAGCACTAAAGGACAAGACTGCAGAGTTTAGCAGGAGTTGTTCTATTTCAGCTCTTTCTAAAGTACAAACTTTCACAGTGCTTTCAAGTGGAACAGTTAACAAAGGGGCAATTCATGTAGGTTCAAGCTAGGAAATATCATTGTGAGGGATAGGATTCTTCATTTGTCTGATGCTTTTATCCAAAACATCTTATAAGTATGAGTGTTCCCTAGGAATCAAACCCACGATGACCTTTTAGCACCAATGCTTAACCAGCCACCAAGTGCAGCCGAATAAGTACAGCTCCATTTTCTGTTATTCGAGTTTTAGAAATTAAACTGTTTAATGGCATCATCAAGTGACATTCTGGTAATTGTCTAAAATTGATTATATCCTCATAACCGAATGCATTAATGGGGGCGTAATGGAGTCCTTTGGGTTCTGACTCATTTAACATACCAGCCAGCAACAGACAATGCATTTGTAAACACTGCACTGTCTTTGCACTATATAAACAATAATAATAAAAAAGACAACTACACTTTTTAAGGGTCATATGAAAAAAGTAAAGCGAGCAACTGGAGGTCAAAAAGACAGGGTCATGGCACTAAAGTAGCGACCTGACCCAGATACTGTATTAGCCCAGCTTCCAGATGTGAAGGAGCCTCACTGTACTACAATACACATGCTTTATTTTTAATGAAGGCTCCTAAAATCAACTCTACTGTCATCCTGCAACCTCTCTGATGCCCTCCCTCTGTTTACTAAGAATATAAAACATTAATATACCAAGAAGAGTGCCGATAATGAAAATAACTGGTTGCAAGACATCTCTTTTCTTATTCTCTTCCCATTTTATTCTTATGGTTTTGATTAACTAATAATCTGCTACTAAAATTGGTTTGGTGGATTAGTTTATAAATGATTTATAAAAGGTGCACTCATAAAGAGTAACGTCTAGCCAATGAAATATACTAGAAAAAAAATATTATATTCCATAATTTTTAATTATATTTACAATTTAGATATTTGTTTAATTTTGATAAACAATATGCAGAACTAATTTTTAAGTATTATTTTGTTTCTACTTTGATAAAAAAATAGAAGTAATCGGACTACAACATTACTAACAATAATTATGAATTAATACTACTAATGTCATTTTTGCAATTATAATTATTTGCTATATAAATGTTCTCAAGCTTATTTGTCTTTGTTTTGGGCAATTTTAATTGTATTTAGAAGAAGTAACATTTCTAATCACAAACTAATTTAAATTATAACGTTTATTTGGAAACTCACCATTATTGCACAACTGAAATATGAACTCTATGGATTGGGATCCACAAATTTAAGGTCATGTCTAAGTTAGCAGTATTGTGACATGCATTCTGTCTCTTCCTGTGCAACAAAGTCTATAATTTCAAAAGTATACATGGAATAAAAATGTTCCGCTTTTAATTTTACATACATCAATGTCCACAAAATGCACCAGTCACGACGTGATCTCTGTCCACACTGATATGAGAGAATTTAACTATTTAAATGCAACAATGTAGCTATTGTGGCCATAGCATTCTTGTTAACCTTCCAATTTCTGTGGCTGTCGGCGTTCCGTGCAAGTTGCAAACTTCATTTCGCGGTTAAATTTATGGGCGACATCACGTTATTTAACACGTTCAAAAGTCAGACACATCCCAGGACAAACTATTCCAAGTTTCATCGGCCTAGCTAAGTCTTTTAAAATTGCAAAAGATAAAATATGGATACAAAACGATCAAAATGTCGTTGTCTACTGTACCATTTTGATCCGAGGTCTCTAGCATCGAAAGAGTCCGCGAAAACCTCCATTTGCCCAGGACTTCCGCTCGCCATGTAATAGTACGTTGGATTTTCACATTTCTTCAGTTTTCCTTCCCCTCACTGTTTTCCTTTTTTTCTTCTTTCGCCGTGCTAGCAGCATTCAGACAGACAAAAATGCAGAGGCTGCTTTTGCAGTAGGAATTGGTGATTGGAGCTCGGGGATCATATGGGCTTTTGTCAGAAGTTTTAAAGGGCCATTGCACTAGATAATTTTTTTTCCCCGTCTGAGCTCTAGTCTACATCTACAGCTAAAAAATGACTAATCAATACGTACTGTCCTTATGGAGAGATGGAGCATTGTCTCACAGGTTCTCATGACCTTGCATGTCTGACAGCACCTTGTCTTGTGCTCAACATGCTAAATCCTGAAATCCGTATTCCTTGTGTCCGAATATGCATACTTTTCTACTATATAGTGAATAGGATGTCCGAATATGCAGTTTTCATGAAACAATAGGCGAACAATACCAAGATAACATACTGCACCTGCTGAGATTATGAAGTGAGTAACCAGTAGACACTATCCCAGGAGGCTACAGGAGCTGAGGAACTGTCAGATTTGAAAAGTTGAAGAAAAAAAAAAAAAAGGTACCAAGACTTTTTTTCTTTATGGTTAAACAGTACTTTAACAGTTTTAGTCATACATCTACAAATACAGTATGCACACTACACATCAAAGAACAATATCAACAGTCGATATATGAATTCTTAATCAGAGAATTCAGTTCATAATCTGAAAGTACATGAATTTGGATGCACCGTGGATGTCAATCCTGGTCCAGATTTGGGATGTCTCCTTTATGACACACTAGATTTATATCATCAGACCCACTGTAGAACACTGTAAATCAAAAAGCAAACATGCTTGTAAACCCACTTTAGGTCAATACTAACAAACAAGCCTGAAATGTACTTATAATATAACTTGCATCTGCAATTACTGTATCCTAATGCATCATACTCAACTTTGTATACATTTGCAGGAGTCAATAAAGCATGATATGTTGCTACAAGAACATGTCATCTCACAGAATACACATTATACAGGATTTCACAAACAAATGTAGTTTTATTTACAATTGGCAAGGTTAGTTTGTTATGAAATGGTGCATCAATAAGCAGCACTAGATACATTCAGCAAGACTTTTTGTTTTTATGTACAAATTTTAAACAAAACATTCATTTGGCCAAAACTAAACATTTCCCATCCATGTCTACCACTTCCCATCCATGTCTACAATGTTAAAATCCTTCCAAACATGACTTACATTTCACAGGTTCTCATGTTCAAAAGACTGAGGTAAGTGGCTCTTTATATATAACCTTAGCTTTACAGTTAGAGAGTTTCTATGCGCATTCTTAGGAATAATATAAAAATGTACCAGAAAAAAGCAGTGACATTCATACACAGACTCATGTGAAAAAATACAGTAGAACATATTCGAATGACACATTACATGACGATACAGTGTACATCAAAATACATACTTCACAAAACTTACACTGAGACTATCGTTCAGACTATTGTGCGTCTTTTAAATTCAACTCAGCTGTATCGACTGCTTCGGCTATGACTTCGCCGCCTGGACGAACTGCGACTGTAGGTGCGATATGACCTGAATGTGAAAACAGACATCAAAGAATTAGCTTCAGTGGGGAAACATGATCAAATTCACACAAGACAGTTTTGATAATACAAGGATTTATTTATGATGTACCTGGACCTGCGATCAGAGCTCTCACTTCTCCGACGGCCTCTTCTCCTGCTACGACTGCGGCTGCGGCTAGAATAACTGTCGTAAGATTCAGACCTGTATTTCCAGGAGTAGAACACATAACGCAAAGAATAATTAAATAACACCAAATTACAATCAAAGTGCATTAAACATTTTGGCTCTATGCTCACCTTGATCTGTGGCGACCTCTATACCGACTTCTAGAACGACTCCTACTGTCTGTGCGACTACAACAAATCACGTAGCATCTTAATCAATTAGGAACATTTTAATCCCCATCACACCAAAGCGTTCTTTAAAATACATATTAGACTGAAGCAAAGATAAATATCTTACCTACGATAACTTCGGCAGGTGCTACTTCGAGAACGAGAGTGTCCTCTACTGTATCTACTCCTGCTTCTACTTCTACTGTAGCTCCTGTGTGGAAAATGAAAACATACAAAATTGACTTGACCTGAAAGATTGGACATATGTAGATATGAAAACAATGCCTGCTGTAACCAACCTGGAAGAGTAGGTGTAGCTTCTGGACCTGCTCCTGGTGTGGCTATATGAATGGGACCTACTTCTGCGGTGGGACCCATGACTGGACACAGACCTTGACTTGTTCTGAGAGTGATTAAGGGATCCAGCTCTTTCTCCTGTTGCTGGAAGAGAGTCTTCTTCACTTGAGCTGTCTGGATTTCTGGGTCTCTGATTTAACCGAGCCGTCTTTCGTACCTCGTCAAAGAGGGATCCTGGACGGACTCTACTCTTGCTCTTGATCTCGATCTTGAGACCCTGAGTCTTTCCTTCCAGTTGATCTTGCTGTTTGTTTATTTTCATAATGAAAGGCTTTATAGTAATGGCCTGCAGAGCATTCATGCCTGTCAAAGGTTTCCATTTATTTTCAACTGCTGAGATTGAACTGTCACCTGGTACAGTTTCCTCTGGCTGACTGCCATGAGATAAAGCAGGTCTCATAGTAATAGAGTTTCCTTTCTCTATTTGAGGTGGAACAAGCACACTACCATTATTCAGAATATTTTTCAATGGGGAAAAGCCAATCGCTTTGGGCCCTGGTTGCTCAGCCTCTGGGATGTGCTCTGGAGAACATATCTCAACTTTATTTGGGTTTATTGGTTTGATACTTGCCAAGTTAGTGTTTGAAAGATTGGTCTCTGGATCTGTGGATGGCTTTGGAATCTCTGGACGGCTTTGAGCTGGACTTCTTCTAGTATTGCGATTTAGCTTTGATTTTTGGATTTCAGTTATCTTTCCATTCTCATCAATACTTTTAGAAGTCTCTACTGAAAACTTATCTTGTGGTGATTCGATAATCCCTTGATCCTGCTCCTTATTCTCTAAGACTTGGGGCATGATCTTTCCGGATTTTACATGCCTTTTTGCTCCATCACTGACAGAATCGGGATTCGCTATGTGTAACTGTTTTGATTGAGTGACTGAATCATCCTCTTCACCTTCATCACCAAACTCCAGTGGAGGCTGCCAATGAAATGTTTCTTTTGGCTTCTGGTGCTTCTTGGATTTCTTTGCCTTGGATCTGCGAGATCCTGACCTGGAAGAGTTCTTTCTTTTGTGCTTGTGTTTCCGCTTGGCTTTCTTGTTCTTGTGTTTTGAAATTTTTGTGGCTGCAGACTGTTCCTCATTACCCTTTAATAGCTTGAACATTTCTGCACCATGGTTTGACCATAAAGGGTCATCATCCTCTGATTCTGAACTAGCCTCTCCTTCCTCTTTTTCAGACACATGTTTGGCATCACCACCTACCTTTTTGTTTGGCATTTCAGAGTCACTCTCGGACTCCCAGCAACGAGCCAAAATCTGCCTCTTTTTCGTTTCAGTAAGTTCTTCGTCCTTAACAGGGTTTTGGTTGTGTTCTGCAGCAGTATTAGTCTTACTTGAGTTCTCTCCTTCACTTTCCCATCCTGATGCATTGTTGTTGTTTGGTTCTTTCCTTTGAATGGGGTTCTTGCTTTTCATTGCCAATGCCTGTAGATCTGACAGAGAATCAAGTGTGTTTCTCTGTACCAAGGAATCATTGTGTCCATGGATAGGACTGTATTGACTATCAGATACATCCTCTGAAGAGGGAGATGTATATTTGTGGCCACTACCATGATTTGCATGCTTGTCCCTCTTTTGGACATTTCTGTGAGAACTACGTTTTCTCTTTTTGTCAGTGGATCTTTCTTTGTTTGAACCATATGATTCTGACCTACTGCAGGACAAAGATCTGCTTTCGTACTGACTCAGTGAATTGCTGCTGCTTCTTGATCGACTACGTGACCTGCTCCTGGACAAACTGCTTTGCAGGAGCCTATCAGGAACATTATTGTTACTGCTGCTGGGGCCTCTGTGACTAACAGCCATGTCTGGCTTTGAAGAGGATATTTTTTCCAGAGGTACATTTGATGATGGGCTGATTAGTGCATCTGAAGCTGGGGCTGATTTTACATTGATCTCTTGGATGCGGACGTAAGAGGGTTTCCAGGGTTTCTGGCCTGGCTTCCATCGAGAGGGAGGTGGACTATCACTCAAAGGCAAAACAGAGACACTCTCTGAAGATGCTGCTGGTGGTGCTTTAGGTTCTTCACCTTGACCCGATCTAGGCTTGTCTAATTTGGAAATACCACCCTCTGTAGACTTTGGCTTTCGAGGAGATCTCAACTCATTTCTTTTCCTGGAACGTGGTGGGGTTTCTGAACTATACCTAGAGTTTGATCTTGTTCTTGACCTTGTCCTGTATCTGGATCGAGAACGAGACAGTGACCTAGAATGTGTAACAGACTGCCCTGATCGACTACGACTTGACCTCATGGATGACCGACCCCGCCTCTCAGACCTTGACCGACTTCTGGAATAGGTTCTGCTCCTGGACTTTGAATAAGATCGTGAATCTTTAGAAGAGCTTGATAAGTAACGTCTCCTTTCTGACTCTGATCGATACGATCTGTGGGAGTGACGCGAGGACGAACGAGAGTAAGAACGAGAGCGTGATTGAGAATGTCTCCTTTCAGCACGGCCTGAGTGTTTTGACCTCTTACCTGAGGACCCAGTCATCTCACCCTCAGACAGGGAGGTCTCCTTGGTCTTGTTCTTTTTATGTTTCTTTGAGTGCTTTCGTTTCTTATTTTTCTTCTTGTGTTTGGTTTTCTTTTTTTCTTTTCTGGATTGATACCGGCTCGAGTATACAGAGGCCTCACTTAAGGAATGCTCTTCTGATCTTGACCTAGACCTTGGGGTGTCACTTCTGTCATCCCATCTGTTTCAACAATAGTTCAAAAAATTACAATAAGTAAAAATCTTTGTTCCAACTTGTGCTGGGTGATATGACCAAAAAAATGATAACAATAATTTTTTTCATATCAGTCGATATCGATAATTATCACAATATTTGCATAGTGCATAAACATTACATTGAACACTTCTCAAACTTTTATTATTTCATCAAAGAAAATTGTATTGCGATAATTACTGTTATCGTTTTATCGCCCAGCCCTAGTTCCAACCATGTTTTTTCATACAAATGCATTTCTGAAAGCATATCAAAAATATGAACTTGGATAAACCAGAAATAAACTCCCAGTATTAGCTTGCCACGTATAATAATTCTGATGAAAAATACAGTAATTAATTCAAATAAGACTCATACATTCATGCATAACATACCTTTCTCCTTTACTCCATCTCTCCACACTGGGGGGCTGGTAAGCCTTAGTCCTCTGCATTTCCTCTTTCCAGTGTGGGGGAGTCTCACTGCTCCCCCGTTCCCCTTCCGACTCTGATCGGGACTTTGACCGAGGGGGTGTATGGTACCTCTGCAGGGGGAATAAAAAACAACAACACTTCATGCATGGCCAATCAAACAGACGAACATTCTCATCAAGCACTTTTTAAAGAGTCAATGTCAAATCATTAGAATTAGATAATTAGAATTAAAACAGCTGATATAGTTTTGGGTTTTGAAAAAAAAAACATTCATTCTGTCCACTGTCCTTTGTTCAATGTCATTCTGTGTCTTTTTTTTGTATGTGGTATAGTGTTTTCTGTATGTGGTATAAATGTAATTCATGGCTGTCATACCATAGTTCCACGTCCTTTGATCTTGCGTCCAGATTTTGTGACAGCTGGTTTGGTGTCATTTGGTGCCATGACTGTGTCCTGTTCAACTCTATTGGGGTGGAAGAGTATCAGTTTCAAGACTCTCTTTTGGTTTAAAATAGTATAGTATCAAATCTGAACCATGGATTTCAGAGATTAATCATTAAGCAAGAAAATTAAAATATTAATCACTATGGTTTGCTTGTAACACTTTAAAACTTGACTCCAGAGAATTTCAGATATTATCTAATATCTGGGGATGGGGAGGAAAGATTCTTATTTTAAATGAAAAGATGAACATCTATTTGTTGAACTGTACAAAAAACACTAACGTTTTTATTGTCTCCTCCTGAGAAGGCATGTCTCTGCGGAGCAGGAAACGGTTCTCTGGCACGGGTGGGATCTCTTCTGGTCGAACCACAGGCTTCTCCCTTTTCACATTCTGCTCAGCCTCACCATCATCTTCCTCTGCCATCTCTCCCTCAGCATGACTGTGAATCAGGAAAAACGTATATTTATATTATACAACCAAAATAAAGGTCAATCATATAAAGGCATGAACGACAATAATTAATAATCAGCTCAGATTTCTATTATTTTTATTTTTTGGTGACTTTGAAAAGTTTATAAATATACTATATGACAATGTTAGACTGTGAAATGGCTGAAAAGTATCAGTATAGGCAAACAGCAAATGTCTTATTGCTTTAGATCAATAACAAATAAAATGCAAACAGATTCTTTCATTGTGCATAATAGGAAACTGAACTGGTTACAGTAATTTACCTTCCATGTCCTGCTGTTTCAACTGTGTCTCTCTCCTTCTTTGTCTCTTTTCTCTTTCTCTTTGAGTGCTTACTCTTTGAGTTTCTTTTCCTCTTTCGAGATGCATACTTTTTGTCAGACTCTCCTTCACAGGAGGAATACTGAGATGAAGACTCAGAGGAACTCTGCGAGTCCTCAGAATGGAACGCTTTCCTCCTTTTGCCTTGAAGAACTACAGAAAATGCACCAAACTTAGTCAGAAAATGTGATTTTATTAGTTTATTTTGAACTGGAGCTTTCTGTACATAGCACGAAATAAACAACATATCATGAACAACACTTTGTCCAAAAAGTACAGCAAATCATAACATATGTTATATTTGGTATATATCTGTAAGGAGCAGGATTTTGGACCAATGAGATTTCACCTTGGGCGGAGCTGTCCAGATTGACATGATCAAAATAGAAATTAAGCGACAAGCAAAATGTCTTGTTGCACATCACCTGCCGTGGGTGGTAGGGCAAAAACTCAACATGGAGAAGTGATTTGTTACTTGACGCTTTGTCATGTCATGCCTGGTTAGGACACAGTGTAAGTAATAAATTAGGAGTCTACAATATTTCAAAACACGCTTTCTATTTTTAAACACCATATTGCAGTTTATGAGGAGATTAAAAAAAATTCTCCATTAGGTAAAGACAAGTTCAGACAGTATAGTGACAGGCGGCAGGTCGGCAGCCAAAATTCTTAGTTTGTCTCGCACATACAGGAACAAGCTTACCATCATTAGCAGACTTTGTAATCAGCTGTCCACAGTCAATCACTCTGACGTCAGCATAGGGTCTGCTGGCTGAGTCAGTCTTCAGCCCCTCGATTTTCTTTATGACCTCAAAGCCCGAGATGACCAGCCCAAAGACCACATGCACTCTAAATTAGCCCAAGAATCCTTACAGTTACAATAAATTGTGGAATTTAAGAGAAAATCTTGCATACATATTGTATAATCCAATAATAAATAAATTCTAAACTTTAAATGAGTATTTTAAAGGTGCCCTAGAATTAAATATTGAATTTACCTTGGCATAGTTGAATAACAAGAGTTCATTACATGGAAAAGACATACACTGAGTTTCAAACTCCATTGTTTCCTCCTTCTTATATCAGTCTAATTTGTTTAAAAGACCTCAGAAGAACAGGCGAATCTCAACATAACACCGACTGTTACGTAACAGTTGGGGTGTACGCCCCCAATATTTGCATATGCCAGCCCATGTTCAAGGCATTACACAAGGGCAGGACGTCTGGATGTGCACAGCTGAATCAACAGACTAGGTAAGCAAGCAAGAACAATAGCGAAAAATGGCAGATGGAGCAAAAATAACTGACATGATCCATGATATCATGATATTTTTAGTGATATTTGTGAATTGTCTTTCTAAATGTTTCGTTAGCATGTTGCTAATGTACTGTTAAATGTGGTTAAAGTTACCATCGTTTATTACTGTATTCACGGAGACAAGAGCCGTCGCTATTTTCATTTTTAAACACTTGCAGTCTGTATAATGCATAAACACAACTTCATTCTGTAATGTTAGCTTTAGCCACAGAGCACCATTAAACTAATTCAGAATCAAATGTACACAATATAACAGTATACAATACTCACATGATCTGATGTATGCATGCAGCATGCATGACGAACATCTTGTAAAGATCCATTTTGAGGGTTATATTAGCTGTGTGAACTGTGTTTATGCTGTTCAAGGCAAGTGCGAGCTCCGGGGGCGGGGGAGCACGAGAATTAAAGGGGCCGCAACCTATATATCGGTGCATAGTTAATGATGCCCCAAAATAGGCAGTTAAAAAAATGAATTAAAAAAAATCTATGGGGTATTTTGAGCTGAAACTTCACAGACACATTCAGGGGACACCTTAGACTTATATTACATCTTTTAAAAAGAAGTTCTAGGGCACCTTTAAAATTATTTTCTTGCAGTTCAAGCAATTTCCTACAGTATGGCTTTAACTACAACAGATAGAACTAGTTAAATGAAGCCACTGGATCATTATGAACGTACCCATCTAGGTGAGGCGCTGTCTTTGTAGTTCTGTTATGAGGCAAATTACATAATGGAGTCCAGGTCATCCAACAGGTACATGTGTGGGAAAAAAATAAACAGAAGAAAATTTAGTCCAAAAAAACTAAAAACACACACATTCAGTCTTTCATCAAGAAGAAATTTGAATGTATCTATTCAAACACTGAAGAATTTAAAATCCAGCAGTGCTTGCACATTAACATAGGCTGAATGAATAAATACTAATGATGAACAGGGACAGGTCCAACATCTGCCAACATTATGCTGACAAAACCAATAAAAATATCATAGGGACAACTTCAATTAGAAATCAGTGTGTCCATGGCAGGAAAATACATCCTGTAATGCTAAACTTGAAATACATCAATAATTGAAAGACCTCAGGTTCTCGGTGCTGGGAGAACAAGTTTTTAATGAAGTAAAAACATTATTTAAAGATAAACAAAAAGCCAGTGCTAGCTAAAAGCAACCAGAAATACACAGTCAGGAGAGAGAAGCACAGCCTTGGAGAGACACTTTACCTTGGTAGAGCAGGATGCTAGAGTTTCTGCAAATTTTACACAAAAACGGCAAGAGAAAAATTGTAATACATTTGTAGGCAAAAAAAGGAATTTCTTTCTGATTTAAAAATATTTCTAAATGCACATTGACAAGGGAAAAGGGAGATGAAAATGCACCTGCATCCCACATGAACATGTACACTATGTAGAGTCTCCAAAATAAAAGTCAGAATTTATGTATATTTATATATGGTAAAGAGATTGAAGAGGTTTGGGAAAGTTAGACAGCGTGAGCGTGAACAACAAAAGGAACATCATAGTGGTCTTTAAAAATTGATTTTGGTCTAAAAAACAAATTTGGAACATAAATATGAGACTATTACACTTGAGCCCAAGTTAGAAGCCCAGATGCTCTTTGTGTTTTAGGGCAAGCTAAAACAGATACAGGCTTTCAAAAGCGCATTATTATAAGTTGAGCCATAGTGCAAAGGCTATGACTGAGCTCTGTAGAAATGATCTTCAACACTAGGGGAATATGTAATCTATACATATTGCATGTGTCATTTAATAGTGACCAAATAGTCATATTAAATGGTAAGCAAAAGATCTGGTGATGAATGGTTGTTTCTCTACACACATACACCCTCTCTGAATCTTATACCAGAGTAAATACTACTTACATGAAGAACTGGGACCCATTTGTGTCTTTGCCACGGTTGGCCATCGACAAGAGGAAGGCTCTGTCATGTTTGAGAGTAAAGTTCTCATCTGTTGAAGAGAGATACGGACAAAGAGGGACACTGAGTGCTTGTCGACGGTTTCAAAAAGTCGTGTTATGGAGAAGGACTGCAGCAGGCAAAAAGAGATGTTCATGAACACCTATCATCAGTGATGCTTCTATCCTGCTTCTGAACTCTGAGTGTTTCTTATGCTCTTTAGTGTAAAGAGCACTACTAGGGCTACTAAAACAACTACAGTTTACATTAAAACTTTGTTTGTTAAAACTATGTTTATGCCGAATTATTTCTAAAATGGATAGTTCACCCAAAACTGAAAATTCTGTAATTTTTGTACTCATTCTCATGACAATCCAAACCAAAGGTGATTTATGAAAATAATACAGCTCTATTCTATGCAACTAGTGGAGCTTTCAAGCTTCAAAAAGGACGTTTAATAAAAAAAAGTATTTATTGCAATTGCATGGAAAATATTGACCTGCACATTTTTTTAATTTTCTTGTTTTGTTCCACTGAAGAAAGAAAGTAATGTATATTTGGAACAACATCTGATGACAATTTTTGGGTGAACTAATACTTTTAAAGGCTGGATTATGTTCAAGAGTATTGTATTGCATGACAAGCCATCCTGGAAAAATAAAAGAAAGAAAGAAAATAAAATAACAACAAAAAAGAGAATTCAGTCAACCACATATCCATATCCATGAGCACACTGTGCAGTGTGGACGTTTTTGTCATGGTTCACATATTGGATTTGGAATAGGGAATGTTTAGTCTAAATTGTGTTACTGCACTGTGTACATCTCTTACCTTCTCATTTTGCAAAAGACCACAATCTCTATAAATAAAAGAATACGTTGAAAATTTTAGGCAAGAAGACTGGACCTTTAAATGAATAAATAGCCCTGAATCTCCATGCTGACTCAAAAAGAAGATCATTATAAGATGACAGGAATAACAGAGTCAAGATTCTCAGCTACAGCGCGAGATAAAAAAACAAAACAATACAATGACTGGTAATTCATGCACAGAATTGAGATGCTCATTCAAAAATCATGCAAAAGATGTTAAAACACTCAAATTAAGGGACCTTGCTAAGGTTACTGAATGCTTAATAAAGAACAGAAAGTATCTGAAGATGGCTTACCTTCAAAGAAACCACCATATATAGATTCTCCTCCTCTTCCATTGCCTAAGCAAAGAAGCAATAAATGCATAAGATCTTGTGCTAAGGCACAACAGATATTTCTATCTCCATTTTTCAAAGTCAGTTATAAGTATGGCTGCACATACCCTCCGTGAAATCACCCCCCTGGATCATGAAGTTCTTTACAACTCGATGGAAAGTTGAGCCTTTATAGCATAATTTTTTTCCAGTAGTTTTGCCACTGCCTTTCTCACCTGCAAGCAAACCAAAGAAGTACATCATTTCTGAATACTTTTATATAACAGACCTAGTATGTGCAGCTCAGAAATTTATCAGCCATAAATCAAACCAAAGACCAGAATTTCACAGACTAAGCTCTTAAAAATGTGGACAAACTTAACCAAGTACTATACTCTGAATTGAAAAAACTGGAATCAGTCCTAAAGTATACAATTACATAGACAGTAAAAGGTTAATAACAATCTGATCATGGAAGAGATGCCGATAAAACTGAAATGAATACGGGTGGGTGAGGGTGTCAGTTACATGGGGATTGGTATATATGCAACACAACAGTGAGCTGAAGGCATGTGTCTCTCATTTCAATCTCAGCTGGTGAGAAAAAAGATCCCTGTATTGACCCAAAGCATTACTAACTTAAATTTATGACCAAACCATCTCAACACAGACTAATGCAGCTTCTGTCTTCTAGGAACAGGCTGTAAATACAGCTTTGGTTGATTCCACAGCACTGTCAGCAAAAGACCTGCACTTGTCGTTATACAGCCAGGATTTAGTCACCTTCAGGTTTATTTTTGTGCTATTTGCCTTTGCTTATGCTTGTTGTACATGGACATGAATTGTTATCAGAGCTCTTTAAAGGTTTAAAGACCCAGTCTATGTAAAATAACTTGCTGTAGCATGATAAAGCTATTTATGTCAAATATACATACCAGTGCACAGGCAAAGAAAATTTTTGCTTGTCTTGGGACAAACGTCGGAGAACAGTTGAAAGACAATTCGTCCAACTAGAAGAAAGCAAAAACGAATCATTAGACTCATGGATCAGAAATGTGTAAGGTTTAAGCTTGCTGATAAAAAAAGATTAGTTAAATGAATGTGACTGCAATTCAATTTATAAGCTGTAACTTTCAGGTTGATTTTAGTGTGGCAAACAGCAACACCTCATACATATTCAAATATAAGAGCATTCAAATTTAAGTGTGTTTTTGCATAGAACATAAAGTCAGGCCTATCCAATTAATTTATAAGTGATAAAACGAATATAAACGGGGTGTTAAAACATTTGCTTTGTAAAATAATGGGTGTAAAATCACTAAATAAGGGGTTTTGCTTTATGACGCAGATGTCTCTCTTAAAACACATAATTAGTGGTAGACTGAGGTGAAGACCAGACGTTATTTAGTACACACTATAAGTCTGTGGTTCATTAAAACAGCCCTGCAGGTCAGGGTGTGGACTGCCACAACAGCTTCTCACACTGGCACAGGAATTTTAACTGCCATTACCCAAGCACTTACAAAACATACACATATAATGTTTCACTTTCAGTATCAGGCATTTATTATTAGCTGGTTTAACTCTTTATCCTTTACTTCAAAATTTCAGCACAAAATGCTCAAAGCTGAACCCCTTTTAAATGCTACTATTTGATCAAAAACACTGACATTTACTGCTAAAGATAGTTTACATAATTGATTTTGAAATAAATATCAAACAGATATAAATAAAAAGCAAACATTTTAAGCATTTCTCTATCAAAACTTGTACTTTTAGCTATTTGACCTTCACACAAGACTATTTCAGAACAGCCAAACAGCAATGATTATCACATCTTACCTGGTTCTCTGTTGATTTCTACATCAAAATAGCACTGAGGGCGATCTTTTACCCCCATTTTGTAAAGAGTGGGCTTCCTGTAGTGTAAAATCACAGCAAAACACGGTTAAATCTTGTATTCCCAATCACCTACACCAGAAAATAATACATTTCACTTCAGGCATATTCCAGGATATTGTTTCTCTCCAGTTTCAGGTGGATCCTGATGTGTAAGTGAACAGAAAGTCAGACACCGAGATTGGGGAAGTGTTTCGGTTAACCAATGAGATGCAAATCTCCATGCATGCCCCTCCAACCTCCAACTTCCACCCCCTTTTTTGAGAACTGCTCTGTCTGTCACAGAGTCTTCAGTAGTGTGATGAATGAGACATTGTTGCTGTGATGTGTGCTGTCATCCTGAACTAGAAACCCTAGTCAAACCAGATGTGTGCTATCTTTGGGCAAAAAACCTTAGTTTAGTGGACCAAACAAACTAAAACAAGAAATATTAAAATCTTTATCCTGTCACACAGCACTGACTTACTTTCCCTCGAATAACAGACACTAAAGTCTTTTAGCTGAACAGAGGAATGACTTGCAATCAGATTAACACAACATCTCAAATTACAAGAATGGAATGAAGTTATTGAACTTCCTTATGGTGCATATTCTATTACAACTACAGAAAATGTCAAGCCAGCTGCTTTCCCATATCAAAACAACTCACTCAGTTTATTAGTGCTCTAATTGCTGTTTGGTGAAATGGCAAATGTCAGAGTGAATGTCACAGGAGGATAAACCCTGGAAAACACTTTGACCTGGAAAACACTTTAAAATACAAGAGATACAACCCAGTTCCACTTAAATTATGACAATAAGCACATGCTTGATCACTTCTTTTAAATTAAGATAGATTAAAACAAAGGTTCACCTGACAAGCAAGCTATTCCAGTCTTATATGTCCCAAACAAAACATTTGTGAAAAGTCAACAGAGCCCATTTACATTTACAAATCCATGGTAATTTCCTTAGACTTTCAGTGTTAGACCACTTATTACAACACTTACAAACAATATATGCAGTTATAATCCATTCTTAGACAGGTTACATAATGTAGATCAAGCAAACTTCCAATCTCTGACTGTACTTCATAACACGTTTATTTACTACAGTATGACATTAGCATTCATGTAGGGGTTCGAATAAATGTGCTAAGCCTTAAATCAGAAAAACGCCCGTTCATAAATAAGCACGTATGAAAGATCACAATAAGTATGATTATGATATCAATTCATGAACTCAAAATGAACCACGGTGTTTAGGAGAAACTAAAATGAGGTAACGTTACTCGTTGAGACTATTAGCTAAAGACATTAGCACGGGTAGCTAAAACAACACCTCATGATTGAGGTCAAACAAAAAACGATTTCTACTTAAAAATTATTATTTAAAAAACATAAATGTACGTTACATACTAAATGTTTTAGTTCCGGCCAAACGTCGTTTGAGTGCTGGTTGGCTAACAATGTTTACCTTTTAAAGCTAACGATGTTTTATAAGAACCTATAAAAGACATCTTCAGTGTTAGTTTGTTAAATTAAAAACAGTATGACTCAGATATAGTCATAGTCATGTTCTGACAAAAACATCGTCTTACTTAATTGCACGTACCTGTATAGATAGTTAAAGGGCAAAAAGCTTTTAACTAACTAAACCCGCTCTGTCGTCTGATCGCAGAAGCTCCTACAATGTTGCCAGATCTCTCAGGAGAATCAATCTGTTTTTGTTTGAGAGGTGTGGTTAAAGGGTGCCTGGCTAGTTGTGTATGAATTATGAAGAATTTATTAATTTCCATAAGCACCACCACATATCCTCCCTGCCCTACGGGACTGTATTCTGTAAATAATTCCCCAAAAACTACCTATATTTATAGGTAGGGAGGGACACTTTATGAAAAAAGCCCAAAGGCGCTTATAATAGGAAGACATGGCAACACTGTTTTTTTTTTTTACTTTCTATTTTGCTTTTTACACTGAGATGCTGCACAGTCGCCGACTATCGGAAACTCACAGCAATTACAAATTGTTCTTCTGTCCTGAGAATAAAATGATCTATATCAGTTTATATTATGTCATATTTGTTGACAAATGTTTTATATTTACTTTATATAAATTTATCTAAATTGATTTTAATTAATTTTATAAATTGTATTATTTTTTTCGCTGTAAATGGAACACAATAAACCAGCTTATGATATTTTGAAATTGATTTTCAGCTATGAACGAATGTCAGGACCTTTATTTTGAAATAACGGCTGCTGGTGACGCTAATGTTTCCCATAATTCAGAGAGACAAACAAAAAGCCCCTGGTCGCGTCTTTATATCATTAAGTCATAAATAACTCCGTAATAATTATTTTGAGACATTTTTGAAACACAGTTGTTATACACCTGCGCATTTTAAATTCACTGTTTGACATAATCAGTGTGAATGTATTGAGCTGTTGTAAGGTAAGAGGTGATAAAGCGCATCTGCACCTGCTAGCAGTGCATTGCAGAATGACTGTATTTGAACTACTGAAATAACAGGCAAATTAAAATCCAGATTTCCACATTTAATGGTTCACCATGAACATTTATATCCAAGCTTTGTGGTCCAGTTAAATTGGAAACAATGGTTAGGATATCTAGGAATCTTTTTCACTAGTCTTCACTATCTTTTTCAGTCTTTCACTATCTAGGGATCTTTTTCAGTAGTTAATCTCTGTTTAAAATTAATTTCATATTAACCATGTTAAACTGTAATGTAATATCTTGTTATAATATAAGACTGCACAGACATGCACTACCAATAAAAAGTTTGTACACACTTCACTAAATATATATTTCACATGATCTTATAAATGTTTTGATCCAAAGACTCATGCTTAGATGCTTGAAATTAGTGGATGTAACATATAAATTGTGCCTATGTATGAATTTATTCTGAAAGTAGCATTTTTATTAATTATCAAAATCCCTAAGTTTATTACCAGAGAGAGGGACAGTCACTGTTCATTGTTAGTTCATGTTAGCCCAGGTCCATGAAATAATATTTACAGATACAACTTGATTTTAATAATGTATTAGTAAATGTTGAAATTAACATACAATGCTTTAAGAAGTATATTTCAGTGTTAGTTCATGTTATCTAGTGTAGTTAACAAATGGAACCTTATTGTAAAGTGCTACAAAGTAAGCAATAATAAAGTGAAAATATGAATAATAAAGCATCGAGTAGATGTCTCTGCATTTTTTACATCCTATACATTTGAAAGGTCCTTCTCATCAGACATGGTGCTGTAGTTGTTACTTTGTAATAATTATCTGTATCTTCTCTGTGCTTTGTGTTCAGGATGTGTTCTCATAGAGACCTCCGAGGAGTATGCCACTGATCCTGTTTGCCTTTGTGGTCCGGGTCAGGGATGGACTCCCTCTCTCCGCCTCCACTGATTTCCTGCATGACAAGGAACTTCAGGAGAGAAAGCAACAGCTGAAAGTGATCTCAAAATCCCTAAGTTTTTTACCAGAGAGAGGGACAGTCAAGGGCCATGAACTCAACATTCAGTAAGTGCAATATTGTGGGCAACTCAGTGGTTAAAAATATGGGCTGGAAACCAAAAGGCTTCAGGTTCAAACCCACAATGTGCGATTCAGAAATTGTGCCCTTCAGTAACTCCAAATGGATCTGTACTACAAGCATTGTGCATTGATTTTTATAAATTATTAGTTTAAATTACTAAATCAGTAAAGATGCATAAGAATATCGGGGATATATAAGTGAATCATGTAGGGGTGTAAAATATATCGCAATGCTAAAATGGAACAATATGTTAAAGGGTTAGTTCACCCAAAAATGAAATTTCTGTCATTAATTACTCACCCTCATGTCGTTCCAAACCTGTAAGACCTTCGTTCATCTTCAGACAAATTAAGGTATTGTTGATGAAATCCGAGAGGTTTTTTTTTTTATCCCCCATAGAAAGCAACGAAATTACCACATTCAAGGCCCAGAAAGGTAGTAAAGACATCGTTAAAATAGTTAACGTGACTGCAGTGGTTCAAACCTTAATGTCATGAAGCAACGAGAATACTTTTTGTGCGCAAAAACAAAACAAACGTTTTTTTTCTACCGTCATTCTCCTATGCCGTTTACGTTGAAGACACAGTGCAGAGCTTCCAGGTTCTACATCAGAACGCTGGCTCTTAATTGGCCGACGCTGTTCACGTGAGCAGCGCGATGCATGCGTGTGATGCTGACGCAGGAGCCGGACAATAATGACCCGGCGTTCTGATGTAGAACCCGGAAGCACTGCACTGTCTATACAACGTAAACCGTGTAGAAGAATGACAGGGTAGAGAAGATTTTGTTGAATAAAGTCGTTAATTTTGTTTTGTTTTTGCGTACAAAAAGTATACTCATCGCTTTAGTAAAAGTATTCATAATGGCTCGTCGCCAGAAATAACATTTCCTCAAAATGGATCTTTACAAAGTGTTCGTCATGCAACATGTCTAATCGCGTAAGTATGGTATTTATTTGGATGTTTACATTTGATTCTGAATGAGTTTGATAGTGCTCCGTGGCTAATGCTAACTTTACACACTGTTGGAGAGATTTATAAAGAATGAAGTTGTGTTTATGAATTATACAGACTGCAAGTGTTCAAAAATGAAAATAACGGCTCTCTTGTCTCCGTGAATACAGTAATAAACGATGGTAACTTTAACCACATTTAACAGTACATTAGCAACATGCTAACGAAACATTTAGAAAGACAATTCACAAATATCACTAAAAATATCATGTAATCATGAATCATGTCAGTTATTATTGCTCCATCTGCCATTTTTCGCTGTTGTCCTTGCTTGCTTACCTAGTCTGATGATTCAGCTGTGCACATCCAGACGTTTTGCCCTTGTCTAATGCTTGATCATGGGCTGGCATATGCAAATATTGGGGGCGTACATATTAATGATCCCGACTGTTACGCAACAGTCGGTGTTATGTTGAGATTCGCCTGTTCGTCGGAGGTCTTTTAAACAAATGAGATTTATATAAGAAGGAGGAAACAATGGAGTTTGAGACTCACTGTATGTCATTTCCATGTACTGAACTCTTGTTATTTAACTATGCCAAGATAAATTCAATTTTTAATTCTAGGGCACCTTTAATGTGGGAGAAGGACCAAGTATAAGCCTATTCAATTCCATTCCTGATGTAATACAAAATTTAGCAGTTTATTATATGTCTTAGAAGTAATCATTTAAAGTAGGCATGAAACGGAAGTTGCAATAGTCTTTTCTTCCATATTCTGACATATATCCGAGTAAAATGGCTTCTCAAACAAGAAAAAAATGTAGGGCAGGACTTGATTTTGTCCATCAGGAATTGATTGGATGGTTGTGGTTTGCTATTGCTGTGATCTCATGTGAGTGACAGGTTGTCCTGCCCTTGCCCCAGTAAACACATCATCAAAAAAGAGAAGAGATGAGGTGAGATGAGAGGGAGGGGGCATATGATTGTTAAGAATTATGATGTGCACAAATAAATAATTTATAACAAATTCTGCAATATTCCATTAAAAAATATGAATTGACAGTTTTGATTACATGGTAACTTTTTTTTTTTTGTATTGTAAGATCAGTATTGTGTAACAAACCGAATCGTGACATGAGTGACATTGTTACACCTCTAAGTGTTGCCATATCAGAACGTACCTGGCCTTGTTTACCTGCATTCCCAGAGTCCGGGATAAGCCAAGGACTTTGGTGGTCGCTCTGTGAAAGAATTTGTTAACTAAGTGGTTTCTCTGTGTGTTGTAGCTTCCTCTCATCCGAGGGCGTGTCCTACATGACCGTATGTGCATGCAGTCTCCCTGCTGCCAAGGCCTTCTGCTTCTTGGAAGACTTGCGCTGGGAATTCACAGCATGCTTTGACAACTCTGCAGTGACCCTGGCAAGCCGGCCGTACCCATTTCTGGAGTTTGGTAGGGTGACAGAAAAATGCATTTGATTGTATTTAAATGCACTGGATTTGATTCATTAATAGTGTATTTACCAGAGCTTAGAAATTAAGATTGCACTATTAAGCTGATCATGTTTGTCTGATGGTTTTATTTCAGATAGTGCCATTCAAAAACTTCAGCAGCATTATAACCAGAAAGGGGGTCCATCTCTGGAGGTGACCCTGGCCGAGGTGCAGGAAGACCTCAGGATCAGCCCCCCTCAGGTTCTCACCATGGAGGACGTGGCACTCACCAATGGAGCAGCAAATGGGCATGTAGAACAAGCAGCTGCATCAGGTTTGCTGTAGTGATGATTACAGTTATTTCGTAATGGCTGCATCTTTTATGAAATTATTATTTCTCTCTGTTGATTTTAAAGGTCAAAGTCAGAGATTGGAACCAATCACAGCACCAGGGATCCTCTCACTGGTTCTTAACATCATGTGTGCTGCCCTCAACCTTATACGTGGTGTTCATCTTATTGAATACACTTTCCAGGTAACACTGTGGTTCAAGTGTTGTTGTATGCAGGTGTTATTAAATTATTAGTGTTTTTAAAAATTAACTTTAAAGGGTTAGTTCACCCAAAAATGAAAATAATGTAATTAATTACTCACCCTCATGTCGTTCCACACCCGTAAGAACACAAATTAAGATTTCTTTTGATGAAATCCGATGGATCAGTGAGGCCTGCATTGCCAGCAAGTTCATTTACACTTTCAGATTTCAGAATTTTTTTGGTGCACAAAAAGTATTCTTGTCGCTTTATAATATTAAGGTAGAACCACTGAACTCACATGAACTGTTTTAAATATGTCTTTAGTACCTTTCTGGGCACTGAAAGTGTAAATTATGGCAATAAAGGCCTCACTGAGCCATCGGATTTCATCAAAAAATTCTTAATTTGTGTTCCGAAGATTAACGAAGGCCTTACGGGTGTAGAACGACATGAGGGTTAGTAATAAATTACATAATTTTCATTTTTGGGTAAACTAACCCTTTAAGTGACTGTTCGATGGCCCAAATCTAAATATAAAATGAATGCATGCATGAACAGCATGCAATTAAATATCCATTATTGACCAATACTGATTAAAAAATCAGCTGATACTCTAAATGTTATTGAATAATTTTGTTATGCAGTAGCAATTTTCCTTGGTTTATTAAAAGCTGTATAGGCGGGCATACCATAAAGTCATAATTGATATTTGTATTTTTTTCTAAAATCACACCACTTTTTTGAGATGGAGGAGATTCATACCATGGTTAAATAACTTGAATCACCACAAATTTTCGTTTTGTTCTTGTTAAACAAAAACTTTTAAAAGTTGTTTTCATTAAGGGAAATAAAGCTGAAATAAAATAAACTATTTTAATAATATAAATCGTATAAAATAAGTTGAAGTACTAAAATAAAAATAGATATTTTTAAAAAAGTATTAAAAAAGACAAAAGCAAACAACAAAGTACTAAAACTTAAACTAAAATTAAAATGAAAACATAACACGAAAATATAAAAATTAAAGCTACTTCAAAATATTTAATATAAAATAACACTGCTGCAAAATCCCCATAATAACATCTGATTATGCCAATATGCAATTAATTAATTCATTTCATATTATAATTTTTTTTATTTATTATATGACAATTTTTTACAGGATGATTATGATGGTTTGTGGAATGTGGTGGCATTTCTTTTGGCATTTCTCTGCTGTGTTTGCCAGGTAAATTGTATTACTACTCTGCATGTGGCATTTTATAACACCTGCAAATGCACAAGTCTGATGAAGCCGCCTCAAAACTCAAATTTTTGTCTCCTTTCCAACACAGTGTCATCTGTACTTGTTCCACACCTGCCAGAAGAAATTGAAAGCCTTCACTCTCTTGACTCTCATCATCTTATGCAATGCTTTTCTCTTTGGCCTGAGGAACATCTGGCAGCTGGTCTTCCACATGTCTGTGGCCTGCCTCTCCACACTGCTAACCCTCCACCGCAAACTGCTGGACAAGAACATGGACTGTGGAGTATGAGGACTTCAGCAGTAGGGTGAGATACCAGCAGAGGGGACGAGACTTTTTACTCGTGAACTGGTGGCTGACGTAAACTGACACTGATTTTGGCTTTAGCTCTTGCTTTGATCTAATGTTATGATGTTTATTTTGTATTACATGGATAGTGAGTGCAATGACTTTTTTACAGGGGTCTTCGAATACATTGATGCACATCAAAAATCAAGTTGTTAATGACATTTTGTGAATGTAATATGGAGGAATTGATGAACAGACATGAAGTAAGCATTTTGCTGATTCTGTTGTTAATTTTATTTATTTGCTGCAAAATAAGAATACTTACCATTGTTTAAGCTAATTTAAACTTAATCTTTTTTTTGGGAAGGGTTCATTTTTTGTCAGTTAAATTGTTATAGAACTATAAATTCACATATATTGCTTGTAATTGATTGAAAGTGGGCATGGTAGTGACTTCGGTGGTCTTGTTTCAATATCAGGCATTTTATGTTACACTGTAAAATGTCATACGTTATATCTACCCAAAAAAATCAGACAACAGATTACAAGCAATATTAATAATTAAATTCAAGAAATAGAATTGAGTTAGAATTATTCAAATTAATTCATTAAATGTCAAACATTAAAAACGAGAATTTAAGTAATTTATGAAAATTTAAGTAAAATATAATATCTGAACAACAGATAGACGTCAAAGATGAACTAAGAACTCTTTTTTTATTGTCAACATTGAAAACACCTGATGATAACAAGCAGAATCACTAAAGGAAAGAGAAACACAAGAATTAACAGAGGTTTAGATTTTTATTTTATTAAACATGTTTGGTCACTATTATGGTGATCAGTGTTTCATTGAGTTGGGCAGTTTGACTCTTTGCTTTTTATGTCAGTTTTTAGTTTTTGTAATGTTGTTTGCTAACTTTACACATTTTAAATGGTTGACTTTTAAGGTACTAATTTGATTAATTCTAACTCATTTGTAATATTCTGAATTTAATTAATAATATTGCTTGTAATCTGTTGCCAAAATTTTATTGAGTAGTATTACTACTGAGTAATATACGGAAGAGGATTAGGGCCAAGCAATAATAAAAAAATAAAACCATCTCGAGATTAATGTTGTTAAATTTCGAGAAAAAAGTCGATATAAAATGTTGAGAATAAAGTCATTAAATTACGAGAAAAAAGTCGTTAAATTATGAGAATAAACTTGTTAAATTTCGAGAAAAAAGTCAAGATAAAATGTTGAGAATAAACTCGTTAAATTACGAGAAAAAAGTCAAGATAAAATGTTGAGAATAAAGTCATTAAATTACGAGAAAAAAGTCGTTAAATTACGAGAAAAAAACTCATTAAATTACAAGAAAAAACTCGTTAAATTTAGAGAAAAAAGTCAAGATAAAATGTTTAGAATAAACTCATTAAATTATGAGAAAAATGTTGAGAATAAAGTCATTAAATTACAAGAAAAAAGTCGTTAAATTACGAGAATAAACTCGTTAAATTATGAGAAAAAACTCGTTAAATTTTGAGAAAAAAGTCGAGATAAAATGTTGAGAATAAACTTGTTAAATTACGAGAAAAAAGTTGAGATAAAATGTTGAGAATAAAGTAATTAAATTACGAGAAAAAAGTCGTTAAATTACGAGAATAAACTCGTTAAATTACGAGAATAAACTCCTTAAATTACGAGAAAAAACTCGTTAAATTTCGAGAAAAAAGTCGAGATAAAATGTTGAGAATAAACTCATTAAATTATGAGTTTGTCAACATTTTATCTCGACTTTTTTCTCGAAATTTAACGAGTTTTTTCTTGTAATTTAACGAGTTTATTCTCAACATTTTATTTCGACTTTTTTTCTCGAAATTTAACAAGTTTTTTCTCGAAATTTAACAACTTTAATCTCGAGATGGTTTCATTTTTTATTATTGCTTGGCCCTAATCCTCTTCCGTAGTAATACTACTAAGTAGTAGTACTTTTTCCAGTGAAGGAAATTTAGTCATTAGCTATTTCAATCTTTTTAAGCTTAAACATGATATTTTGTTTTTTATTTTGGACAGTGTCGGTCAGTTATGGCTACTCCACAATTTACCTTCATTTTTATACTAGTACTTTTATTTGTATAAAAAGCACATTAATGGTGTTCAGTTAGTCTTATGCCATTTTTTCCACACAAGATAATTTTGTGTAGCCTTTCTATAATGCTCATTCCAAAGACTATAAATCTAAAATCATTTCAACAAAATATCATAATACAGCATTCATTTATCAAGTTGGCAAGATGTAGAGGAAGAACAGGTGCTTAAAAAAATTGCAGGAACTTGCAACTCCACATCTATTTTCTTAACAAAAAAAAACAGATATAAACTTTTTTTTTTTTTGTCAGTATACATTTTATTGTTGATTTGAAGAGCCTAGTTTACATATTAATACTGTATGTAATTACGTTATTTGCACTATTATTCTTCATGAAATAGACAAAAACCACTAGAACTTTTGTTTATTTTGCAGCAGGCAGTATTATAATTTGATCATGTTTATCCTAAATAAACTTAATATTGAGTTTATTTTCATCTTTTATCAGTTCAATATGTTTGAAATAATAAGAATGTCATATTGTCTTAAACTGACGCAGAATATTAAGTTTGCAGTTACACACTACATTTCTGTTTATTGCAAATGTCATGCACTTACTATTATTCCTCAAGCAATCCACATGAAAAAATCTAAGTTCATCAAAAGTAGTTTCCAGGCAAATAATTATTCCAGACATAATTATCTGAATGATAATCAAATTCCTGAGTTTTTACAAGCAAGCTGCGCTTCTAAATGTCATTTTGCTGTGTAGTAGCAGCAGCTCGCATGTAACGTTTTTGTCTAGGATAACATTTAGTGCTGTGGTACGCTACAGTATGTTCATGTGTCAATGCCTTATATAATTACAGCTATCAAAACAGGAGTGAGAATGTCTGTATGATCATTTTAAAGTCTAAAATCTAATACTAATTGTAATAATAGTGATGTAAGGGCTCTGTTTCTATAGACTGATTTTTAGGTGTTCTTTTCAGGGTAGCATGACAAAGTAAATCGACATGTTCCGATTTGTAATCATGGATTTTTAATTATACATTTTAAAAGAGCATTTGATTGAGGGTTACTGAAATCACAGCTCTCAGCCTTTTTAATGGATACATATTTACTCACTCATATAATACATGAAGTACTGTGTTTGTTGAATCTATGAGATATGTATTTTTATAATAATAGTTTTTCATGTTGTAGATGGAATTAATTGTTTAGTTGCACAAATGAGAGAACCTGTATTTAGATGAATTTGATCTTATGCATTTGTGTCCCATGTTTTTTTTTTTTTAAAGCCTCTTGGTCAGTGAACTGTAATTGTTGCTGGAGGTTATTACTTGTAACACTTATTTACACTTAGCTTGAGACCAGTATCGTCTTACATCAACCTACGTTTGATTCAGATGATGCATACATTTAAAACTTTTTTTAATCAGGGACTGTGGCAATTTTGCCTTATTATACCCTGCAAACACTTTTAGATATTGTTTCACTGGAAAACTGCTCTTTTAACCTCTACCAACATGAACCTCCAGCAACTACAAGTCCTCTAAAATGTGAGCAGATTTGTGTGCACTATTCCCATGTTGCAACTTGTTTGTTGCTAAAACGGATTTTGACATTTAATATAAATCACCAACTGAATATATTATAAGCATTGTGTGTTTGCGTTATTTGGCTGTTGGGTTAAAAGTTTTGCTTGAGCATTTTTATTGTTTGAAGTACTGTATATGTTTATATTATTTTTCTAATAGACAACCTACTGTATAGCTGACTCAAAACAAAAAATAATTTTGATAATTTGCCTAAATATCCTGACAGGTTTCAGAAACAGTCATGTTGACACTGCAGTTTTATAACCCTTTAATTAAATTATAATGTGGAACAACTCAATAGAAAGTCTCATGAAAACATAAAATATATTGTGCTTTAGTGACTAATAGTTGAAGTATCTCTGTAAAACAATGGTTGCAGCAGATGAATGATTCAACTGATGTTCAAAAATGCCTCAGAGCTTTTAAATTCAAGTCAAGTACTGTAGTTTTCTAGCAATTTCATCTACTTTCTAATTCAAATATAAGTGCTGTTTCTTTTCATCATAATTGACAGAGTTCTTATAGACTTTGTGCATGTTTTATATGGTTTCATAGCAATTGAGGTAATGGCTTTAGTGCATTAATATAACTGCATTTGCATTCGGAAAAAACAATCATTTGATATATTTTCTCAAGCAGTTCACCAAACAAGACTATGGCCCGATTTCACAGACAGGGATTAGCCTATGCCAGGATTAGGCCTTAGTTCAATTAGGGTATTTAAGTAGTTTTTATGAACATACACACTAGAAAAAATATTAGTTGCTTTCAGTTAAAACAGCTGACACGTGCATTTTAGTCTAGGACTAGCTTAAGCCTTGTCTGTGAAACCGGTGGTATATGTTTTAGAGTGTCTTATGACCATAATATTTTAATTGTATTGTTTAGAATTGTTTAATCGTCTTTGAGTGGCCATTAATCTTGTAATTCATGCAACTTTAAACATTCATGTCAGATGGTGTTTGTCAAGTTGTAATATATGTATCAGAACACTGGGTGGCAGTATAAAACTATAGTGTCTTATAGGCTGAGGGAGCTGTGTACATTTTATGGGACCAGATGATTGTATCAGTATGCAGTTACATACATGGATTAAACAGATTTAGTTTACTTTTCAAAAATCGTTACGCCTAATTTAAAAAGGTTAAGATCAAAGACAAAAAGGTCAGATGTGCCTTGGATTCATCTAGTATTGCTATTTTGATTGAGAGAAATGCCTGCTTTCTCATGTTAGTCTTATATCCTCACTGCTGTAAATTCTGGTTGTAAAAAAACTGCTGTAAAGAGTCTTCACAGTAAAATCCCCAGAGTTAAATCAACTCTGCTCAGAGTACATATGGTCCCTCTCTAAATAGTGTTAAAGTAACACTGAAGCAGAGTTAAAGTTAATGAGATAATTAAGCAATTAATTAATTAATGATTGTGTGTTAGTGATGAACACCTGCTGTTAACAAGCAGAATCACTGAAGAAAAGAGAAACACAAGAACTACAACTGACTTCAGCCACAGCCTTATTAATTGCTTAATTATCTCATTAACTTTAACTCTGCTTCAGTGCTATTTTAACACTATTTAGAGAGGGACCATATGTACTCTGAGCAGAGTTGATTTAACTCTGGAGATTTTGCTGTGTTTTGTGTAAAGAGCTCAGTGAGGCCTGCATTGCCAGCAAGACACTATCAATGCCCAGAAAGCTACTAAAGATGTATTTAAAACCGTTCATGTGACTACAGTGGTTTAAACCTTAATGTTATGAAGCGACGAGAATACTTTTTGTGCGGCAAAACAAAATAATGACTTTATTCAACAATATCTAGTGATGTGCGATATCAAAACACTGCTTCATGAAGCTTCGAAGCTTTACAAATCTTTTGTTTCGAATCAGTGGTTCGGAGCGTTGAAGTCACGTGAACCATTGAAATTTCGAAACGTTTTGAAACATTTATGACGTAATGAAGCGTCGTTTACTGAAATCACGTGACTTTGACAGTTTGATGCGTGCTCTGAAGCACTGATTCGAAACAAAAGATTCAAAGCTTCATGAAGCAGTGTTTTGAAATCGCCCATCACTTGATATTGTTGAATAAAGTCGTTATTTTATTTTTTGGCGCACAAAAAGAATTTTCGTTGCTTCATAACATTAAGGTTGAACCACTGTAGAAGGTCTTACGGGTGTGGAACGACATGAGGGTGAGTATTAATTAATGACTGAACTTTTATTTTTGGGTGAACTAAACCTTTGATCAGTATTGCTGCTCTAAAGGCCAGAACGCACCAAGCCGACACCGACGAACTAGTGGCGTCGAAAGCAGACTGCGGGGTTGGCTCCCGTCGGCAGCGTCTGTGTCCAAAGTTGCCCTGACACACCAAACCAACGCTAGACAGCCGACGGCCAAGTAGCACGTCAGTTCTGCGCCTGTGTGAGATGAAATGCCTTTCCGAACCAGCAGGTGGCAGTATCTGAACAGCCAATCAGAATGATCAGATGACCCGACGGACCGACGAGCTCCGACGCCGATTCAACATTTCGAATCGGCCGAAAAAATGCCAACAAGGACCAACTTCAGCCGATGGTGCGGAACACACTGAGAAAACTTAGTCGGCTGACCATTGGCTTGGTGTATTCCTGCCTTAAAAGGCAGCATTAAAGACAATGGTGTAGGTCACAGAGTATAATGCTGGACAAGAAAAACAAGTCTAGAACAGGCATTACACATTCAGTGCTGCTGTCTCTTCCCTGGCAATAGTGCGCTGAAAGCTTGGCTGTATACAACCACCTTCCGTCCAACAGATTAGAGCAGAGGTTTGGTTTGACCCAGATCACTCTCTACTGCACTGATCCATTTCATTTCTGTGTTAAACAAGCATGAAAGGATCAGTCCCAGTGTTCTGCTTCTGCTGTGCTCACAGGTCTGGTTTGTGGGTATAGTCATAGAGCAACTCTCTTTTACTTCCGGAGAAGTTTAAGATCACAATTGCGATTGTGATACTGCTTCAGAAAAAAATTAGCATGAAACTGAAGTTGCGGTAGTCTTTTCTATTGTGTTTAATATTGAATAACGCACATTTTAGATACAACTTTGCAAGTATTTGTCTTTTTTTGCTCTGCCAACAAAAAACAAAGTCAAAGCAAGACAGTGGTGGTAAGCTCCTAAATTTATTATTGTTTTTCACTTGAGTGAATGATTTAATTTCTCCCTTGTTTAATTTCTAAATTAATCAATTTTTTTTTTAAATTTGCTTGAGTGAATGAGTCAATTACTGGTTTGTTCCTGAATGAATCTGTTTTTTTAATTAATTGTTTGAACAAATAAGTCAATGACCTATTTCTGAAATTGCTTGTATTCCGAGTAGTTACTTATTTTTAATAAGTAATTTGTGACATATAGTATGAAAGTGTGTAGTATGAATGTAATCTGGATGTACTTCATTAGCACATTTTAGTTCATATTCATGGTGTCTCAAGTTAAGTACACTTACGCCGGGTTCACACCGCAAGCGGCAGCAGAGCGGAAGCAGCGCGTTAGCAGCGCGTGAGCGTGAACTGCAGCTGCAGAGACGCGCGAGTGTTCACACTGGAAGCGTTTGTACAGCATCACAGCAGCGGCTCGAAGCTGCATATAAAGTGAGCATTTCTTTACAAAGACAGCTATAAATTTGGTTTTATAATTGGTCATAGTTAAACTTGATAGTCTTGAAAGTTTGTTAACATGCAAGGTGTACAACACTCACATATAAACGTAAAATAAATAAAAATAAATAAATAAAAGCCTCGTGTCATCCACTGCTGCACACGAATGAGGTAAGCTTTGTGTTTTACATCATCTGACGCATGAACATGTTTACAAGACTGCAAACTCGGCGAAAAAGACAGCAAACTCTGGTTTGATTTGGGTATGCAAGAGCCTATATTGCTTAGCCTGGTAATACCAGACTCTGCTACTTCACTTTGCTTCGTAGACAGAGTCTGGAATGGCATAATAGAGAAGTGTTTTCTCTCTCGCTAGGGGGCGCTTGTCTGAAGTTTAAAATCATTGGTTACCCGTAAGCCAATCAGATACGTTTAGTTATGACGTATGTTATGCGCCTGTACAGCCGCATCGAAGCACAGACATCATGCATCGAACTCAAATCTATGATTGAACTTCCACTGTAAACCTGTTGTAAACACATGATGATGCGAGCGAAATACCGGAGTGAACATGGCTGTAAACAACTTTTGCAGATTATGCGAAGTAAATCTACGCATACACGGTAACAATTGATAAATTAAACCAGGGCTCTCAAGTGTCACGCATTGAGCGTGACAGTCACTCATTTCGGTCTTTTGTCACGCACTCCCGCCACACATTGTATTTCTCACGCAGAAAAACTATTTATCATATATTTAATATGCCGCAGCGCCCAAAATGTATCTGGCCGCGCCGCTCTCTCTATGGAACCGGGCAGGAATCAAGCGCGTCTCGAACCTGCCACTTATCAGCCAATCAAAAAAAAAAAAAAAGAAAGAGGCTACACAATAGCCAATCAGAAAATAGCACTATTGTATCTGGGTAAGATTTAACGCAACAACCAATGAAAAAAAAGCATATCCTGGAATTGTTCACCATCATCCTCGTTCACCCACAGAGGAAACCACTTGAGCTCTGAGCATCACTTTGAGCACAGAATAAGTCATGATCTCCTGTTTTAATGTTACAACAAATTCACAACTTGTTTGACACAAACAATGACAACTTGTCACTCTTGCCTGTCTCCAAAACTTGAGAGCCCTGTTAAACTTTTCCCAAAACCAGTCGGGAGTAGGGCCACAACATCACCTCCATTTAAAATGTTTATCAAACACTCTTCTTGTTCTGGCTTCAGTTTGAAAAAGAGTTGAATGTTCTCCATAACAGAGCGAATTGCATCCCGTGTCTCGTTTCCCATTTCCGCGGTCGTTTCGGTTTTCGATTTCTCTAACCTACAATGTAAAACTCGGCGCTTAGCATCTACGTCACGGCTCTCAGCCCGCCCTCTGTTCGTTGATTGGTCCGGCTGTTTCCAGACCGGTGGCAAACAGAAAGCTCTGACGCTGTATCAGACTGAGTACAGAAGCGAAATGAAATTGAGCGGAAGTAGGAAGTCTGACGTAGTCAGGCTATATATTGCTGTCTGTGTAATAACTAAAATGTATATATCATATTTTCTGGCTAGTTTAGTTTTTTTCTATAATAGGCCTATACCATACTTTAGCCCAAACTGAATAATTAAAAACAAGTGTAAATGAGTAAATCTTCTATAAATATTTTTTTAATATTGATTTTCTTTCATGACATGCTTCAATTCTTGTTAAAACACACTAGATATGCTTATTCTGTGCATTTTGAGCACTTTTGGTGTGAAATCATATTTATTTTGTCCATCAAAGGTGTACTTTCACTTTAATTGAGCGTTAGCAGCGCAGCAAAAATAGACCCAGCGCCGAAACGATTGCGGCACTGCTGCTTCTGCTCTGCTCCTGCTCCGTGCTGCCGCGCAGCCTCTGCGTGTGGTGTGAACGCTCTCATCTGTTAACATGGGCGCCGAAAAAATACACGCTGCTTCTGCTCTGCTGCCGCTTGCGGTGTGAACCCGGCCTTAGATGTTCTTAAGATTATCTTAAGAAGTACTAAAGAAGAATTTTTAATAAATTAAGTACAAAAGTAGTGCGTGAAAAAGAGCAGTTTAAGTACATTATGTAAGTGGACTTTTTTCACCTGGAAAATAAAAATGTGTTTGACAAGCTGACAGAAGTCGATTTGTTGGAAACGTTTAAATGTAACTGAAGTTTTATTGTTGTCATTGTAAATATTCACTTTCCCATGGCCACGGAGGAGAATCAGAGGTATTGTCACGAACGTGGCCCCTGTGGCTCCCTCCGATCGCCACCAGAGGGCTCCCTCACCCGAGTGCTAACTTCATTACGGACTATAATTCCCATAACCCCGTATCTGGTCTTAATTACCCACACACCTGATTCCCATTATCCGGACTATTTAAGCTCACCCACACATTCACCCATTTTGAAGTCTTGTTTTGCCCCGGCTGACACTACTGAGCGGTATATTATTAAATGCAAAGTTGACTGGAAGGAAGAAATTGGGTAGGCAAAGGTGCACAAGCAACAGGGTTGACCGCAAGCTTGAGAATACTGTCAAGTAAAGCCAATTCAAACACTTGGGAGAGCTTCACAATGAGTCAAATGAAGCCGGAGTCAGCGCATCAAGAGTCACCACACTCAGACATCTTCAGGAAAAGGACTACCAAGCCACTTCTGAAACAGAAACAACATCAGAAGCATCTTACCTGGGCTAAGGAGAAAAAGAACTGGACAGTGAACAGAGGTCGAAAGTCCTCTTTTCAGATAAAAGTAAATTTTGCATTTCATGTTGAAATCATGGTCCCAGAGTCTGAAGGAAGACTGGAGAGGCACAGAATCCAAGCTGCTTGAAGTCTAGTGTGAAGTTTCTGAAGTTAGTAATGATTTGGGGGGCCGTGATGTCTGCTGGTGTTGGTCCATTGTGTTTTATTAAGTGCAAAGTCAATGCAGCCATCTTCCAGGAGATTTTGGAGCACTTTATGCTTCCATTTGCTGACAAGCTTTATGGAGATGCTGATTTCCTTTTCCAGCAGGACTTTAGCACCTGCCCACAGTGCAAAAACCACTTCCAAGTGGTTTGCTGACCATGATTACTGATTACATGATTACTGTGCTTTATTGGCCAGCCAACATGCCTGACCTGAATCTATGGGATATTTTCAAGAGAAAGATGAGAAACAGTCGATCCAACAATATACAGATGATCTGAAGGCTCAATAGTGCCTCAGCAGTGCCACAGGCTGATCACTTCCATGCCACACTTCACTGATGCTGTAATTTGTGCTAGGAGCAAGTCATTTGCTGTAATATGTGCTGCCGACCAAGTATTGAGTGCACAAATTAACATACTTTAAAGAACTTGAACTTTGCTGTTTTGAAAATCCATTTTTTGATTGATCTTAGGAAATATTCTAATATTTTGAGATACTGGATTTTGGACTTTCATGAGCTGTATGCTCTAATCATCAAAATTAAAAAAAAAAAAACTTTTGAAATGTTTTACTTTACATGTAGGGAATCTAGAATATATGAAAGTTTCATTTTAAAAAATATTTTACAATAAAAAAATGAACTTTTTCCACGATATTCTAATTAATGACCAGCACCTGTATATCTGACGGCTTCAAAATGTATAAATGTTGTGTTAACACAAAACGTGTGAGTGCCATAACCCTTTGTTAAACACAGAGCTTACTTTTTGCATTTTTTTTTTTTTTTTTTGTGACAAGTCTATGGGAAAAATGCATAGGCTTTCGATCGAGGGAACCCGTGCGCCGCTAACTTCCGGGTTGGCCTACAAAAACACGTTATCCCTGAGGTACTCTATCTGTGTACTTGCTTACCTTTTGTTTTGTTTCTGCCATTAGGTGGAACATTCACATTTTTAATGGTGTTGTTTGTAGGGAATAGAAGCTACTTTATCGCATCGCATGATGATTTTATTTATTTTTTCCACTGAAGTTTTGTAGAATTTCATTTACAATGTTGATCTGTTTACCGTGTCGCACGCTGGACACTCGCTGCTGCTTCAGCCATCATATGGTAGAATATCCAAATAAATCTATGTGTTCAACACACTGAGAGAAGTTGATTCATTTATTTGTTGGAAACGTTTAAATTTTTCATTGTCTCTCAGAATGATGATCTGAGTTACTATCGCCATTATCGATGCAGCATTAATGACATACAATGGTAACATTTTTCACAATTATGACAGAAAACAAATTACTGCACTAAACTCAATAACAGAAAGGCTGCACGATCCTGTCAGTATGTCGGATAAACAAAGAAGTTACCCAGAACTCAATGCGGCGTGACGTCAGATTCACATTCTCTATAGTGAGAGTCATCCTTACAATCCTCAGTGTGAGCAGTACTTGTATAATATTCATTGTTTTTCTCAGAAACTCAAGTTAGTCTTTCTATAGTCATGCCTCACTTTTTCCTCCTCAAAGTTAAATGTTTACTTAGACCCTTCACGCTGTCTTAACAAAATTGTGATTAGCCATCCATTAACATTCTTTCTGAATGATAAACGTGGATGTCCAAAGAAAAAGAGGCACATACTCAACATGAATCATTAATCAGAGGATTAATGGTTTGGTGAGATAGTGGATTTTATTTAAGGAGATTTTTTTGCTTGCCTTGTTCTACTCGAATAATGTAAATTACTGTGTGTTTCACCCATATACAATGTTTGAACACTGGCATCAAGTGTTTGCTATTCAAAGTCAGAAGTTTGGGAAATTATTCGTGACCTCTTTTTTTTGTCTTTCTCCCCATGCGACACATATATATGCATTACAATTAAACCTTTGATTGTAAATTCATTCATGCACATATGCACCAATGAGAAAAAGGAAATGGATTTTTCATAGGTTAACTTGTGTGTCCGAGGCTCTGTCAAAGCAGTTTCCACACCTGACTGGTCCATGTATAATGCATTTGTACTGGAAACTCACTTGACACGGCTCTCAGTTGGACTCTGGACTAATGTTGAAACGAGTAGGATCTTCACCGAATAAGCTTCTAATAATGCAAAGCTTGGTGACTGAGTGTCAATTGCGGTTATTCACAGCCTCACGATTCAGATCGGACCATAGATAGGGAGCCTGCACAGCACACAAAAGAGCCACAAGAACCATGTCCACTACTGTACCATCTCCATCTTTTTTTTTTACAATAATCTTTGTCCTGATAAATCATGCCTTCAGTGAAAATGAGGCACTGCAGAGACCTTTTGTTGTGGTTCAAACTTGAGATGGAATCACTAATTTAAGCAGTTCTTTGGCAGCATTGTGAATATCTGATTAAACCAAACAACATGTGATTTGATTAACAAAGATTGAGTCAGTTTACATGGTCTCAGCACCTGAAAGACAGTGATTTACTGAATAATATTAATAATTTCAACATTAAATTGATAGTTTAGCCCAAAATTAAGGTACTTTTATTATTATTATATTATGATTATTTTGGTAACACTTTACATTAAGGTTCCCTTTGTAAAGGGTTTATAAAGGTGTTTGATAATGAGTAATAAGTCATTTACAAATGCATTATAAATCATTGATAAGCAGTTATAACTGCATGAATAAAAAGGGCAATTTTAACACATTACCTGCCAAATAGTGAGCCGTTATAAATGCTTAATAAATGTATTTATTTACACTTATTTAACTCAAAACCAGATTCCTGATTTATTTAATGATGCAGAAAAAAATGACTATTATAGTGAGACTGAAGGGTGTTGTATTTGTGTTTTTTTTCATTAATATTTCATGACTGCCACTTTTCTTAATATGTTGCTTACCAGAAGTTACTGTCTTACCTATGATGCCTATCCACAGCAATGTATAAAACTGATTTCTTGTTTATCAAGATGAAATTCAAACTTTATTTTGAAAATAAAACATAGGAGCACAACCATATCTTGATGAGATATTAATAATGTAAAATATAAATCCAGTATTAGTTACCCGTGAACATTTGTGAACCATTTATTCATGTTACAAATGTTAATAACCTGTGAAAGTGAACCTTAATGTAAAGTGAACACATGTGAAGCATTAAATTATGAGTTACAAACATTAATAACCCGTGAAAAAATAAATAGGTTTTATAGAATAAAGTGATATATGTCATGATTTTATTAAATTATTTTGAAAGGAAATAATACAATTGGACACAAAAGTCATTGACCATATACAAGGAGTACAAATCTGTACATGTGTTCAAGCCAGCACAGGTAGTGATGTCTCAGCAGGGAAGTACTAGAAATCTTTCTGAATAGTTGGGAGGGCACATGGAACACGGATCAACTTATTTATATTTTTATAGAGCACGTCCTTCACTTTCCCCCCTGTAAACAGCAACAGCATTAGTCAAGAGTGCTGCTTTGATTATCGTTTGTACCGGTTTCAGGTTCTTTATAATACCCTAAAGGGTTATTTAGTGATGGCCGATTTCAAAACACTGCTTCAGGAAGTATTGGAGCACAAATGAATCGAATCATGATTCAGATCGCGTGTCAAACTGCCAACGGCTGAAATCACGTGACTTTGGTGCTCCGAACAGCAGATTCGACACACATTCATCTGTGCTCCGATGCTTCCTGAAGCATTGTTTTGAAATCGGCCATCACTATATAAGTCGTTATTTAGTTTTTCTGGCGCTCCAAAAATATTCTCATCGCTTTATAATATTAATATTGAACCACTGTCTCACATGAACCGATTTAAATATGTTTTTAGTACCTTTATGGATCTTGAGAGAGGAAGTGTCCATTGCTCCCTATGGAGGCCTCACGGAGCTATCAGATTTCAACTAAAATTTCTTAATTTGTGTTCTGAAGATTAATGAAGGTCTTACGGGTGTGGAACGGCATGAGGGTGAGTAATAAATGACAGAATTTTCATTTTTGGGTGAACTAACCCTTTAAAGTGTAACTTCGCCCATTTTCAAACTGATTTGTATTATTATTATTATTGTATTATTATTATTTCTCAAAAGCACTGAGCTAAATTGGTCATAGAGATGATGCCTTTTTTTTTTGAAAACGCAGCCCTTAGGTAACGTTAGCTAACGTTAGCATGCTGTTGTCTATTCTGTTAATGAGAATGAAAAACAGAAAATCACTCACTGCTTTTGCCTGAATAACTTTAGTACCGATTTCTTAGGATGCCAAAAAACAAAAATATATATAAAAAAAGCTAAATGAAATCTGAAATAGTTAAATTTATAATGAAAAACAGTGTATCACATTTTTCAGATGACAAAGCAAAACTAATGCCCAGATATAATCATTTTAAAACACGAAATCTGTGGTGAATTGGCCTCTGGTGCAGCTCTCTGGACGGGACTGACCAGCTATGTGCCCATCGCGCAGTCTCTTGTAGTCTGCTTATCCAGAAAACCCTTAACCGCCTGTACAATTAGGGAAAAGCTGTCCTTACAGGTCAGGAATGTAGGGAAGTTGTGGCGCTGAACTATGTGCCGGACAACTAGCAATGGATCAAGACTTTGCCTTGAAGTTTGTTGTGAAGGTCCAAGATGGCCTGCATGTCACTGGCAAATGGCAGATGCTTTTGCGCCACATTTTTTTGCTCAGTAATTTTCCAAAGTGATGTAAAAGAAAGGTTTCATCTTTTAAAGCTGTGTTTACTGATACAAGTGCATCCAAAATAATATATTTCATCAGAAAAATATACTATCTTCTGGGTGTATTAATAATTAATAAATGAAAACTTTACATTAAGTTTCACTTTCACATGTTGTTAATGTTTGTAACTCATGAATAAATGGTTCACAGTTGTTCAATTTACATTAAGGTTCACTTTAACAGGTTATTTTTGTTTGTAACTCATGAAAAAATGGTTCACAAGTGTCTGCTTTACATTATAGGTAACTAATACCGGAATTAAATTTTTCATTATTAATATCTCATCAAGTTATGGTTGTGCTCTTTTTCAAAATAAAGTTTGAATTTCATCTTGATAAACAAATCAATCAGGTTTATACACTGCTGTGGATAGGCATCATCAGCTTTTTGCAGTGTATCATAGGTAAGACAGTGTTCTGGTAAGCAACATATTAAGAAAAGTGGCAATCATGAGATATTAATGAGAAAACCACAAATACAACACCTGTCAGTCTCACTATAATAGTCAATTTTTGCTGCATCATGAAATAAATTGGGAATCTGGTTTTGAGTGGCTCATTATTTAGCAGGTATTGCGTTAAAGTCACCCTTATTATTCATGCGGTTATAATTTCTTATCAATGATTTATAATGCATTTGTAAATTACTTATTAGTTGTCAGAGACACGTCAGGTTCCAACGTCACCCAATCACAGCGCGCACCTTCTCCAGAATACTGATCACCGCCACCTGCACCTCATCACTCTCCTCATCAACAGCACTATAAAGCACTCACGCACACAGCACTCCACGTCCGGTCTCGTTTGCATACCCTACATGTTTATGCTTACCTCAAGGACTCCTCTTCGCATACCTACCTGTCTCCATCGTGTCGATTCCCATTGTGTGCCTCGTCTGCTCTGTGAGTGTGTTCCCATCTGCTTCCAAGTGCTCCAGCGATCTCCAGTCTCCAGCGTCTAACTCCCTGCAAAGAAAAGGACCGTAACTATCCCATTTGCTATCAGTTCAAGTCAACTACTACCAGTTCTCTCACCTGTTTCATTCTCCTTGCTCTCCTGTGGTCAAAATAAAGACTGTGTTACATTATACCTGTGTCTGTCCTCCGTCTACTGTAACAGAAGACCGAACCTACACCGTTGACCCAGGATGAGCCAACCCGACCCCTTTCAGGATTTGGTGGATGCGCTCCGGCGCACGCTGACTGTCCATCCATCGCCACCATCTCCAGTTCCTCCATCATCACCTGCACCAGCACCAGCTAGCCCCACAGAGCACGTCAACACACCTCCTTCACTGCCGCCGTACACCAGTCCCATGGCCAAACCGGCGCCCTACTCAGGATCGGCGGAGGATTGCAGCGGGTTTCTGCTGCAATGCACACTGGTCCTGGAGATGCAGCCGCACCTGTACCCGAGTGACACCGCCAAAATAGCGTTCATTATCTCTCAGCTCAGCGGCAAAGCATTGAAGTGGGCCGATTCCATCTGGTCCCAGCAGGGCGCTGTAACCCAATCCTACTCGTCGTTTATTTCCCACTTCCGGGAGATATTCGGGAAACCCATCACAGACTCTTTGGCTGGTGAGAAACTCTATAATTTGAGACAAGGATCTATGTCCATTTATGATTATGCTTTGCAATTCAGAACGCTTGCAGCCCTCAGCGGATGGAACGAACAAGCCCTGATAACGAACTACCGGCAAGGATTGGAACCTCAGGTGCGGCTGCAACTCGCTGCATGCGAGGACAACATCGGCCTAGAAAAGTTCATCCAGCTCTCCATCCGCTGCGCCACTCGCATGCAGGCGTGCCTCCAGGAGCACCAGGACCAGTTCTTCTCCACCGTGCCACTCTGCCGATCCGAACCCGTCAGCACTCCAGAACCAGCTCCAGAACCCATGGATGTAGTAAACTCTCGTCTATCTTATGAAGAACGCCGCCGCCGCCTCTCCCTTCGTCTCTGTCTCTACTGTGGTGAACCGGGGCATGTGATTGCAGCATGCCCCACACGACCGGCGCGACCCCTGGTGAGTGCCATTATTCCTGCTACTCGCAAAATGAAACCACTCACTACTGCCGTCAATCTTACTGCCGCCAATGTTTCCCTTACAGTGGTCGCGCTCATCGACTCGGGGTCCACCGGCAACTTCATCTCTGGTGCCCTCTGTCGTCAACTCCGTATCAAGTCCTCTCCGTCTCCGACCATCTACAAGATCTGCTCCATAACCGGCCGACCCCTGAGCCGTAAGCGCGTCCGCTCCGTGGCAGGACCTGTTACCATTCAAGTGGGACTTCTACATCAAGAAGAGGTGCATCTGCTGGTTCTGGAGGACTCCACCGCTGACGTGGTTCTGGGGCGCCCCTGGTTGGAGCAGCATAATCCCACCATCTCCTGGAAGACGGGCGAAGTCCTGAAGTGGGGCGACACTTGCTTCAAACACTGTTTGACGGATCTGCCAGTTCCACCAAATTTCCTCACCTGATCTCTCTCTCTGCGCCACGTCCATCGAAAGTCCTGTTGAACAACGTTCTGTTGAAATCCCCGAGTGTTACACCCCCTTCAGCGACGTATTTTGCCTTCAGCGGGCTTCCAAGCTGCCTCCACACCGGCCATGGGATTGTGCCATCGACCTGCTTCCGGGTGAACCAGTGCCCAAGGGAAAGATCTACCCTCTTTCCATCCCGGAGGAGAAGGCCATGGAGGATTACATCAAGGAAGCCCTCGACCAAGGTTACATCAGGCCGTCTACTTCCCCTGCTGCTTCCAGTTTCTTCTTTGTGGCTAAAAAGGACGGAGGCTTGCGGCCCTGTATTGACTACCGAGCACTCAACAAAATAACTGTGAAGTTCCGTTACCCCCTTCCTCTCGTCCCAGCGGCCCTAGAACATCTCCGTGGTGCCACTGTGTTCACGAAGTTGGACCTCCACAGCGCGTACAACCTCATCCGGATACGTGAGGGGGACGAGTGGAAGACCGCCTTCATCACCCCTACTGGCCACTACGAGTACTTGGTCATGCCGTATGGCATGCAACGTCAACTGGCGGCCCGCGGGCCAAATCCGGCCCGCCAGAGATTTCCATCCGGCCCCCAGAATAATACTGAAATCAGGAATAGCCTTGTAAGAGGAAAAAGTTTAGGGCTTGTCCGAATACCATTTTTTGATGAACATCGTCTATTCGAAGCTTCGGAGAGAGGGGCTGAACATATTTTTCTCTCTAATAAAGGCAGGAATCTGTGTCTGTATGTCCGTTTGCATTTTTATTATTTCGAGAACCGTTCATCCAATCGACTTCACAAGGGAGTGCAGTGTCGCATTTGGTGCAATATAGATGGACACGCGAGACGCGACACATTCAGAATTAATAAACTTTTAGTGAACTACAGTCAGAGCAGCGCGAGCGGGAAGTGGCGCACCTCACGCGGGCAGGGCTTATGCTCCGAGAACGGACACTGCACTAGTGATATAAAACGCACACACAGGTCTGTTAAATTAAGCAATACTTTTAAGGTAGTCTAATATTTTTCTGACTAACAAATTGGCACAGTAAGGGTAGATTTAAATAAAGAAAAACGAGATTTAAATAAAGAAAAAACGAAATTTAAATAAAGAAAAAACGAAATTTAAATAAAGAAAAACGAAATTTAAATAAAGGAAAAACGAAATTTAAATAAAGAAAAACGAAATTAAGTTAAATTAAAAACGAGATTAATTTAGATTGATAATAACCTGTAAAAATGCTAATACATTTTGTTTCTATTATTCTATTTTCCACAATGTCAAAGCAACAAAACACAAGCTCAGACATGCACTTCGGTCCATACAAACTCCGCTGTTCTGCGCTCTAGCCAGAGAACACTCCCGTTGCTGGAACCATAGGGCTGGAACACGCGTTGGTTCTATTTCTAGCATGCACGCGTTTTCTGCGTGGCTCGAGCGCGCCCGAGACGCGCGTCTCAGTGTGCAAACTCCAACCTGTTAAATATGGGAGCCAACTCCAACCTGTTAAATATGGGAGCCGAAATAAAAACGGACACGCCACGCAGCTGAGACGCTCACGCAGCCAGTGTGTCGCCGGCCTTATTCAAGGGGGAATGAGAACCGTTTTTTTATTTTTAAATCTAAAGAAAAAAAAAAGCCTTCTGAAAAGTAGCTTGTGCCATAGCCTGCCTTCAGTCAAGAATGACGATAAACGCGTTCTCTCATTGAAAATCTTTTATTGTTTCACGTGCTCATTTTTTCACAAATGTCAAAATTTTCCTTGCCTGGGATTTGCGCACAATTGCATGACAGTGATGGACAGCTTGACTGCCTCACGAATATGAAGCCTAAAATATCGCTATCGCCCCCTGGTGGCTTGCTGCAGTACAGGTAATATGTAAAAAATAACATAAATTTGGAATTAGGATTAGTATATCAAATAATAACATATTAGGATACAATTCGAATTTTATTTTATATTACGAGTATCTGGCCCTTACAGTGTCTGCAGTGAAAAATTCTGGCCCTTGGACAAATATAGTTGATGACCCCTGCCGTATGGACTAGTCAACGCCCCCTCTGTATTCCAGGACTTCATTCATGAGGTGCTCCGGGAGTTTCTCCACCGGTTTGTCCTGGTCTACATAGACGACATTCTCATCTACTCCCGGAGCCAGGCCGAACATCGCCAACACGTTGCGGAGGTCCTCACCCGCCTTCGCCAATACCATCTGTTCCTCAAGGCCGAAAAATGCACTTTCCATCAACCTTCCATTTCATTCCTGGGATATAACATCGACCACAGTGGCATCCGGATGGACGAGAGGAAGGTGGAATCCATAACCAACTGGCCAGAAACCAACCACCATAAAAGAACTCCAGCGCTTCCTCGGTTTCTCAAATTTCTACAGACGCTTCATCAAAGGTTACAGCTCTATCGCCCATCCACTCACCAGTTTACTCCGCAACCAGCCCAAGTCTCTGTCCTGGACCCCGGCAGCCACCAACGCCTTCAACCAGCTCAAAGAAGCCTTTACCACCGCTCCCTTACTCGTGCACCCTGACCCAGAGAAACAGTTCATTGTTGAGGTGGACACGTCTACCACTGGAGTGGGGGCGGTATTATCGCAGCAGCAGGGGACCCCAAGTAGACTCCATCCATGCGCCTTCTTCTCCCGCAAGCTCAGCCCGGCGGAAGTCAACTATTCCATCGGGGACAGGGAACTTCTAGCGGTCAAGCTTGCCTTGGAAGAGTGGAGGCATTGGCTGGAGGGAGCCAAACATGCTTTCCTAGTATTAACGGATCACAAAAACTTGGAGTACCTTCGCTCTGCGAAAAGATTGAACCCTAGACAAGCTCGCTGGGCCATGTTTTTCTCCCGCTTTAACTACACGATCTCCTTCCGCCCTGGTACGAAGAATGTCAAAGCGGATGCTCTCTCCCGTCTACATGCTCCTGAGGAAAAGACTGAGGAACCAGAACCCATCATTCCTAGCTCCCTCATCGTGAGTCCCATAACATGGTCAGAAGAGACCATTCCCTCCTCCAATGCCTCCACTAACCCTCCGCCGGGCTGTCCACCAGGCTTGCTCTATCTTCCACGGACACGACACACTCCCACCATTCACTCAGCCCACACGTCACTTGGCACTGGTCACCCGGGGGCCAATGAGACCCTCTCTTTGCTGAAAGAACGCTTCTGGTGGCCAGGGATGGCGGCGGACGTCAGAAGGTACGTGCAGGGCTGCAGGGAGTGTGCCATCTCCAAGTCTCCTCGTCATCTGCCAGCTGGGAAACTCCTTCCGCTGCCCGTTCCAGATCGCCCCTGGTCACACCTAGGAGTGGACTTCATATCTGATCTCCCTGTCTCAGACGGATACACCACCATCCTAGTTGTTGTGGACCGGTTCTCAAAGTCATGTCGTTTAATTCCACTTCCTGGATTACCTACTGCAATGGAGACCGCCGAAATACTCTTCAACCAAGTCTTCAGATATTTCGGAATTCCAGAGGATATCGTCTCCGACCGAGGGCCTCAGTTCATATCCCGTGTATGGAAGTCCTTCTACTCACTCCTAGGTGTGGCCATCAGCTTAACATCTGGATATCACCCCCAGTCGAACGGGCAGACGGAAAGGAAGGTTCAGGAGATTGGCCGCTTCCTCCGTACCTTCTGTCATGACCACCAGGACTCTTGGAACCAGTTCCTGGGTTGGGCCGAGTACGCCCAAAACTCTCTCCGACAGTCAACTACTGGGCTTACACCGTTTCAATGCGTACTCGGTTACCAACCCCCACTGTTCCCCTGGGATGGGGAACCCTCCAACGTTCCGGCAGTGGATTACTGGTTCCGAGAGAGCGAGAGGGTCTGGGACTCAGCACACCACCAGCTGCAACGAGACCTGCGCAGACGCAGAATGGTAGCCGACCTCCGACGTTCCAACACCCCGGTCTTCCAGCCTGGTCAGATGGTCTGGCTATCCACCCGTGACATCAGACTGCGTCTGCCCTGCAGAAAGCTGAGTCCCAGGTTCATTGGCCCGTTCCCCATCGTCAAGCAGGTCAACCCGGTCACCTATCAACTCTGCCTTCCACAAGGGTACCGTATACATCCAACTTTCCATGTGTCACTCCTCAAAGCTCACCATCCCTCTGTTCTTCCCACAGGACCTGACGTGGCTCCCGCCGAACCCCCCCTTCCACTCATCCTGGAGGACGGAGCTGCGTACGAGGTTCGAGAGATCTTGAACTCCCGGCGTCGTGGTGGTCAGCTTGAATACTTGGTGGATTGGGAAGGATATGGTCCCGAAGAACGCTCCTGGGTCCCAAGGGACGACATCTTAGATCCCAGTTTACTCCAAACCTTCCACGACAGTCACCCTGAGAAACCGGCACCGCGGGGAAGAGGACGACCACCACGGCGTCGGGGTTCTCTGCCCTCTGGAGCGGGCCGTGGAGGGGGGGCTACTGTCACAGACACGTCAGGTTCCAACGTCACCCAATCACAGCGCGCACCTTCTCCAGAATACTGATCACCGCCACCTGCACCTCATCACTCTCCTCATCAACAGCACTATAAAGCACTCACGCACACAGCACTCCACGTCCGGTCTCGTTTGCATACCCTACATGTTTATGCTTACCTCAAGGACTCCTCTTCGCATACCTACCTGTCTCCATCGTGTCGATTCCCATTGTGTGCCTCGTCTGCTCTGTGAGTGTGTTCCCGTCTGCTTCCAAGTGCTCCAGCTATCTCCAGTCTCCAGCGTCTAACTCCCTGCAAAGAAAAGGACAGTAACTATCCCATTTGCTATCAGTTCAAGTCAACTACTACCAGTTCTCTCACCTGTTTCATTCTCCTTGCTCTCCTGTGGTCAAAATAAAGACTGTGTTACATTATACCTGTGTCTGTCCTCCGTCTACTGTAACATTAGTCATTAACAAACACCTTTATAGACCATTTACAAAGGGAACCTCAGTGTAAAGTGTTACCATTATTATTATTATTTTATTATTATTTAACCAGGAAGGTCCCATTGAGATACAATATCTATCAGGGAGTCCTGGTCAATATTCTTTTTTTTCTTTCTTTTTTTATTAAATCCTGTACAAAACTTTTATTGAGCTTTTTTCCCCCACCATGTAATAAGTGAATGGTGACTGCCATTCTGTCTAATAACATTTGTAGTGCGTAAATATCTCTTTAATGTTTTATATATTTATGGCGTTTTGCAGACTTGATTATGTGAGTTTTAAAAATGGTGTTCCACAAACATCAGTGTGACCCTCCGTACACTAAAGAACCATGAATATTTTATACCTCACATATAAAGTATTCTTCAGGGACGTTGTATTCTGCCCTGCACTGTTGGTCTACTTAGAAGATGCTAAGACCATAATGAACATCTGAGATTCAAAAGCGAATCTACACTACTTTTAAAAAGTAAGATTTCTTCTTTCAAAAACATTAAAAGACCGTACTTTTGAACAAGAACTTGAAAAATGTAAAACATAGACATGTTATGGCATTTAATTAAAAATCTGCACTATTTCTAGGTCACTGTTCAAATAAGGTAATTATGACATTTATCATGTGACTCCTTTGCACAAAAGGTCAGATGTTCTTGCTTTCCAAGCTCAACATGATCATTAGGTTTTACCCAAACTTTTGGAGGTCATGCAGCTCAAGTACTGCTGCCGTTAAAGCAAAGAGGGACAAACCAAAATACTAAGAAAATCTGATGAACTGATGTTTAGTAGTGAAGACTTTTCCCATAATGGCCTCAGACATTTGGCCCCCCTCTGTATTTAGTATTGACATCTTTGTAAATGAATCTTACATTTGAAATTCATTATACATTTCCAGATCCTTAGAATTCCAGATTTTACAGCATGCATTTTTGATGTTTAGATGTTTTAAATGATGAAAAATCAGTGACTAATATTCTATTTTATGTCCAACTTTGAATTATACGATATATATACGATATATTGAGTCATAGAAGTCATAAACCCATATATGACAGATAAAAGCTGTGTAGACTAATTTATAGACACTACTGACTAATTTATCTATATACATATTATTACCAGAAACCTTCTAAAATAAGACTGTTTTTACATAAGGCCTTGAGAAATGCATATTAAAATATAGATAATATTAGAAATATATTAAAATCACTATATAATATTAATATCAAGATACTGAATAACATTTAATTATTTACCCCCACTGCATCTTAATAAGTTACAGTGTCTGGATTTAAGCTTCAAATAAATACTCCATACACGTTTTCAGGGACATGGCTTATTATATTCAATACTGAAATAAAAAAGTAAAAAATGTGATTCTATCAGATTTTATCCCACCTCGCTTTCAACAGTACAAGTTGAAAGGATCAAGTCTATTTTTGAAATGACACCATGTCATTTGAAATTTCATGTCTTCGTGTTGTTGTGAAAGCTTTTGTATTTCTTTGAGACAGACATTTCCTATCAGTACCGCAATGGTATCAAACCCTTCATTAAAGAACAAACAAAAAATGAACGGAGAAGTCCTGTTGAGAAAGCTTTGCTTTGTAGTGCTTACCTCCTGAATCTGAAATGAACACTTAAAAGCAAGCTTTTAAGCACAGGAGTTAACTCTCATTTTCATAGGAATTTGAAGTCATTGGCCTGATGCAGTCATACTGAACAAAGGAACGCTGTTTGTAATTAGAAATGGAGATTAAGCTGTGTGATTTTTATCAAAGACTTCAGACGGGCCTAGAGTTTCATTACATTGATGAATCTTACTCGGTTTAATCGCAGGCGATTTCTTGCTGGTTATCTTAAGCTTTGGTTTGCAGATCCTTGCAGTTTATTTTTTAAGCACAACATGAGTAGTGCACAGAATAACAATAAGCGCTCACTGACAGTTTAGCTTTGTTTATATAATGATAACTGATATCAAAGCCTATGACGGAGATCCAAAATTTTTGTGAGAGTGCCATTTACAGTCGCATATAGATATGCTAGCAGTTCAGTACAGCCACGTTTTCCTCCTAATTTAGAAAGCGATGCGAATAAGCCTATATGTTTTGCTTCCTAGTCTTCCTCAGAGCATGATATAGGCACCGTCTGTGTTTGATGTTAGAGGTCTGCTCCATTCATGTGTGAAATTCTCCACCTCTGGAAAAATCAAATACATAAACCCATTAAAACTTGTGCGAGTTGCCACAGGGTAAGTCTGCACCACTGAGAGTGCATCTTCTCTCCCTTGGACTTTTGGAGAAAATGTCAAGCCATCTTTAAAGTAGAGAAAAAAAATGATGAGAAAACATTAATTATTTCACAGCTGGCACTTAGCTTGATTCTGTTCGCTCATTCACTCATCTCATAATGACTTGCTCATTTAGATTAAGCTTAAATCAAATCTAAATGGGATGGCTCACTTACATCCGTGGATCTCAACCAGAGTCCAATGGGCTTAAAATTATATATATATATATATATACAGTATCTCACAGAAGTGAGTACACCCCTCACATTTTTGTAAATATTTTATTATATCTTTTCATGACAACACTGAAGAAATGACACTTTGCTACAATGTAAAGTAGTGAGTGTACAGCTTGTGTAACAGTGTAAATTTGCTGTCCCCTCAAAATAACTCAAAACACAGCCATTAATGTCTAAACCGCTGGCCACAAAAGTGAGTACACCCCTAAGTGAAAATGTCCAAATTGTGCCCAATTAGCCATTTTCTCTCCCCGGTGTCATGTGACTTATTAGTGTCACAAGGTCTCAGGTGTGAATGGGGAGTAGTTGTGTTAAATTTGGTGTTATCGCTCTCACTCTCTCATACTGGTCACTGGAAGTTCAACATGGCACCTCATGGCAAAGAACTCTCTGAGGATCTGAAAAAAATGTTTTTGTTGTTCTACATAAAGATGGCATAGGCTATACGAAGATTGCCAAGACCCTGAAACTGAGCTGCAGCACGGTGGCCAAGACCATACAGCGGTTTAACAGGACAGTTTCCACTCAGAACAGGCCTCGCCATGGTCGACCAAAAAAGTTGAGTGCACGTGCTCAGCGTCATATCCAGAGGTTGTGTTTGGGAAATAGACATATGAGGGCTGCAGAGGTTCTCAAGAGTGCATCTTCTCTCCCTTGGACTTTTGGAGAAAATGTCAAGCCATCTTTAAAATAGAGAAAAAAATGATGAGAAAACATTAATTATTTCACAGCTGGCACTTAGCTTGATTCTGTTCGCTCATTCACTCATCTCATAATGACTTGCTCATTTAGATTAGGCTTTAATCAAATCTAAATGGGATAGCTCATTTACATCGGTGGATCTCAATCAGAGTCCAATGGGCTTAAAATATATATATATATATATATATATATATATATATATATATATATATATATATATATATATACACACAGTACAGTTCAAAAGTTTGGAACCACTAAGATTTTTAATGTTTTTAAAAGAAGTTTCGTCTGCTACATTTATTTAATTAAAAATACAGTAAAAACAGTAATATTGTGAAATATTATTACAATTTAAAATAACTGTTTTCTATTTGAATATATTTCACAAAGTAATTTATTCCTGTGATGGCAAAGCTGAATTTTGAACTTTCTATTCATCAAATAATCCTGAAAAAAAATATTGTACACAAATATTTTGTACAATTGTACACATTAAATGTTTCTTGAGCAGCAGATCAGCATATTAGAATGATTTCTGAAGGATCATGTGACACTGAAGACTGGAGTAATGATGCTGAAAATTCAGCTTTGCATCACAGGAATAAATTACTTTGTCAAATATATTTAAATAGTACACAGTTATTTTAAATTGTAATAATATTTCACAATATTACTGGTTTTTACTGTATTTTTAATTAAATGTAGCCTTGGTGAGCAGACGAAACTTCTTTTAAAAACATTAAAAATCTTAGTGGTTCCAAACTTTTGAACTGTACTGTGTATATATATATATATATATATATCTGTGACCCGTGCTGGCAAAATGAGTAGCAATGAGCAAATTTTCAAAAATGAGTTATCGTTATTTTCACAATAGCAACCAAAATCCCTGTTTATAACACATAGTTTGGCACACACCTCATCAAAACCAAATATCTATAGGAAAATATATGTATTCAACCTTTTTTTTCCAATATTTTACTTCAATATTTTGAAGTACTGTAATTCTGTTTATATGTATATCGTAAGCGTGCATCGCCTGAGGTGTCTTTGTGTGAGAGTTTTGAGTCTGTCCGAAAATATACAAATAAAAATGTTTAATTGCTATTTGAAGCATTTGGATCGCTAGATGAGGGCTTAATGAACTCATTTTTGTGAAAACCTCTATTTCGTATTTTAATTAACCCCCTCATCCTCTGTTAAAGAAACAGGATTCCCACAGTCTTGAAAACCTGGTTATTTGAGAAAGCCTGTGATTTCTAGACCTGGAAAATTCATGTAAATGTAAATTTTGGCATCAAAAGCAATAGTAATGAGGATAATAGCATGCATTGGTGCAGTTTTAATATAATGTGTACTAAATAGGAATAGAGAGTCTTGTCTCTTCTCAAGTGCATAGTAAATTCATATAAAAGAGGATAATATGTGACATGATAATTGTGATTTAGATTCCTGCAAATATAATGCACATTTTTATGACTCACCTTTCTATTCACCCACACAGCATATATTCACTTTCAATTAATTTTTCACTTTCAAATGTGTGTGGAATCACAACCTTGGTTTTGAATAGAAAAAAAAAAATGGACGTGAAATCCCAAAAAGCCTTGTGAATGAATGGTTGGGGGACAGTGCCAGCATAACATATTAATGAATCAAATATTTTCTTGACTCATAATATACACAGCCTCACACCACACTGCATGTACAATAGTCTCTAAGCTATGAAAGAAAGCTTTGAAGCATATAATTGGTGCAGCACACAATTTACAACCAAGACAATTAGGAGTAACAGAGTCAATCTTATTAGGAACATAGGTAACACTTTAGAATACTGTTCCAGCATTAATGAAGGATTGGAAAATGTTACAGGTCTTATACAAGAATCAAGTATAGTCACACAGAATGCAGAATGAAAAAGAACACAGTTGTGTTTTTAAGTTTAAAAGTTGAAGGACGTTGTAAAAACAAGTGCGACACACCTTGCGAGAGATGCTGAAAAAGCGAGACGTGGCACAACAGTCAAATGCGTTCATCTAGCTCATGTTTACATATAAAAACAATTAAGGTAAAACACAGTAGAAAGCAAGAGATGCTGCATTTTAAAAATCAAAGATATTTTACTTTATAGTGTCTTAAAACCCCGTCACACATTTGTGACATACTGATAAAGCAATGTAACATGGAAATGCGGCATGATTGTCAGAGGCATTCATCCAGCACATATTTACATAGAAAAACAACCGGAAGGTAGAGCGCAGCAAAAAGCAAGAATGCATACTTGCTTTTAAAATGCGAGACAGTGCGGCAGAATGTATACGTGTGTTTATAAATCCAATAAATTTTACTTATATAATATTACTTGTATACCTGTTTACACTTGGTATTAAGAAGCATTTTCATCAATCCGATCACAAGTGGACAACGCTAAATACAGGTGTAAACGGGTCTAAAGCGTTTTGAGCTTGTCCACTATCGACCTCTTCCATTTGACTTGATTGCATCTGTAGTGTAAACGCTAATGTGGTGTAACGACTGAGACAAATCAGACACAATTATTTGTTATAGTTAACCAAAAATTGTTTAAAGCTCACTCTGGGGTCTGTCCTCCAGCCCCCGAGAAGTTCTCAGTTACAAGTTTTATTGTGCTAAAGAATGTTGGTTGCCACATGGAAGAGCAGAGACAAAGAGACTCACAGAAAACCTGCATCTTTCCCACAGAAAACAGACTTTCCTGCATTAATTTATAGACAGACTGTTCTATAAATTAACAAGCATATCCACAGGAAATGGTATCCATTATTACTGTTTGTTGTAGTGTACTCAGTATTGTAGTCACATGTTATGCCATGTTTATCGAGAGGATTTAAATGTTTGTGTATGCGATATGTCGATACCTGTGCAACACATCAGTATTACAAGAATCATTAATAGTTCTTCTTCAAAAACTCAGCCAGTTAATATTGCTTGGTTGTAAAAGCCCTGACAGGAGGCGTGTTGTCGCCCAGAAATACAACATCTTCATTGGTCAGGTCAACCCTAAGAGGTGTGACTTTGACCAGAGGTTAAAAGCCAGTGCACAACACCCCTCCCTCTCTTTTTCTTGCTTCTTGGATGACTGAAGAGACCCCTTTTTGCTGCAGGCCTCTTCAGGCCAAGGCCTGTAGGCCTCAGCCTGCAACCCAGCCATGTGCTCATCTATGAGAGAGAGAAAGAACTTTTTCCCCACTAAGAGTCAAATTAACAGTTTAAAGGTGCCATCGAACGTTTTTTTTACAAGATGTAATATAAGTCTAAGGTGTCTCCTGAATGTGTCTGTGAAGTTTCAGCTCAAAATACCCCATAGATTTTTTTTCATTAATTTTTTTAACTGCCTATTTTGGGGCATAATTAGAAATGCGCCGATTCAGGTTGCGGTCCCTTTAAATGCTCACACTCCCCGCCCACGGAGCTCGCGCTTGCCTTAAACAGCTCATAAACAAAGTTTACGCAGCTAATATAACCCTCAAAATGGATCTTTACAAAGTGTTCGTCATGCATACTGCATGCATGCGTCAGATTATGTGAGTATTGTATTTATTTGGATGTTTACATTTGATTCTGAATGAGTTTGAGGCTGTGATCCATGGCTAACGGCTAATGCTACACTGTTGGAGAGATTTATAAAGAATTAAGTTGTTTATGAATTATACAGACTGCAAGTGTTTAATAATGAAAATAATGACGGCTCTTGTCTCCGTGAATACAATAAGAAACAATGGTAACTTAACCACATTTAACAGTGCATTAGCAACATGCTAACGAAACATTTAGAAAGACAGTTTACAAATATCACTAAAAATATCATGTAGTCAAGTCAAGTCAAGTCAAATTTATTTATATAGCGCTTTTACAATTGGTAATTGTTTCAAAGCAGCTTTACATATTAGACGCACAGAAAAAAAGGGAAGTGGTTAAAAATAAGCTGTACAAACAAGCGTGGTAATATGTAACATATACAAGATGGTGCTACATTAAGCCAATGTCGGCTGACTCCCAGGGGTGGAAAAAACCCCCTAGGAGAAAACCCAGCGTGGGAAAAAAGTCCTAGGAGGGAAAAAACCCCTTGGAAGATATATATAATATATGTAAATGGATATGGAGATCAAAATCTGAATTATACATTTTTATTATAGAGATTAAAAATAGATTTTATATATATATATTTGTAAGCGGATACGGGGATTTAAAAATCTATGCAGCCAGAACTGGATCTGTAGGCCCATTGTCTCCTGGGCTGCGTTGTAGTCAGGTCCAGACACAGGTTCTCCATCTGATCTGGATACGGCCTGGATCCAGCACCCGGAAAACCTCGGGATAAGCAGAGAGACAGATATTAGCGTAGATGCCATTCTTATTCTGATGTACAGGTATATCTAGTGTTATAGGAAATGTTCTCGGTTCCGGCCGACCTAATTATTGCAGCGTAACAATCCTTTAACGGATTTGAAAAATGTTAATGTATTGATAATGTGTTATGTGTATGCAAGAGCAAAGAGATGTGTTTTTAGTCTAGATTTAAACTGACAGAGTGTGTCTGCTTCCCGAACAATGCTAGGAAGACTGTTCCAGAGTTTAGGTGCTAAATAGGAAAAGGATCTGCCGCCTTCAGTTGATTTTGATATTCTGGGTATTATCAACTGGCCTGAATTCTGAGATGCTAATCATGTAATCATGGATCATGTCAGTTATTATCGCTCCATCTGCCATTTTTTGCTTTTGTCCTTGCTTGCTTACCTAGTCTGATGATTCAGCTGTGCACATCCAGACGTCCTGCCCTTGTGTAATGTCTTGAACATGGGCTGGCATATGCAAATATTGGGGGCGTACATATTAATGATCCCGACTGTTACGTAACAGTCAGTGTTATGTTGAGATTCGGCTGTTCTTCAGAGGTCTTTTACACAAATGAGATTTATATAAGAAGGAGGAAACAATGGAGTTTGAGACTCACTGTATGTCATTTCCATGTACTGAACTCTTGTTATTTAACTATGCCAATATAAATTCAATTTTTAATTCTAGGGCTAAGTTGTTTCATATTACTTCATCCAACGCAGAAGATCCTGGCTACAACTTCGGACCGAATCATCAAGATTTCTCCTCAGCCTGCAGATCCGATGCTCCTCAGCCTAAAGGCATCTTGCAAGTATCGTACATTTGTACACTAATCAGCAATTTAGTATTAATTTGTAAACCACCTGTGTTAGCAAAGGTGTTTTATTACTGAGGAAACTGATGATTCTTTTCCAGATTGACTTTGACTTTTTCCCATAGCTCCATTTCCGGTCCCACTTCTGGTTCAACTCTATCATTGCTCATTTTTACCTACGTATGTGTGTGACCTGTGTGTATGTTAGGTGTTTGTTAGTTTAGTTATGTGTTTGTGAGTTAGTTAATAAAGATTGTGCACAATACATGTTTGGTTCTGACTCCGTCTGCTAATAAATTGCCTCTTAAATGATTTAGATCTTTACTACATGCTCTGAGTAGTACTGTACAATAAGAATGTTGTTTTTCCATAACCTGGAAATGAATATTTCTTAGAATTAATAAACAATTAACACTGACTGTTCACTGGACGAACAGGTTAATTGATTGTAATATTCATTTTAATGTAGCTACATCAAATTAATCTGATTAACTAATTCACATATTCATAATTAACCATAATTAATAATCATAATGAGTTATGAATAGTTATTAACATTTCCCCTTTAAGTTAATTCGCTACAGTGGTCAAATGTGTTCAGACAACCACAAAGTCCACCTTCTTTCTTCCTACTGACCTGCGTAAACATATGGAAAGCACGCTAGCCAGATGGGAATTAAACTGTTGGCTGAAGACCCAAGTTTGGTTTAAAGACAAAAAACATACCAAGCACAATGTTCTCTCATCAGGACAGAAATGAAAGCTGACGCTCTCCATGTTTTCCATCGTCTTTTGTGTACAAACTATGTGAGCTTATTTTGTCCATTAGATTGAAAGATCTGAAAACGCCCTTGCATTTAACCGCACATAGACCCTCCCCTTGAAGAAATAAGACCAGAAGTGGATGAAAGAGATTAAAACACCAGGTGTTTACGTCAGGTGTCCCTTGTCTACTTGTGATCCGATTGACCAAAACGCATCTTAATACCAGGTGTAAACAGGGCCTAAAAAACGTACACATGTGCGAGACGCTAAAGAGGCAACAAAATGCGTCACGATGATCAGATGCGTCCGTTTAGCCCCTGTTTACAAAGAAAAATTAAAAACAGCAGTGCAGTGCAAAAAAAAGCCCTTAAAGTTTAATCTGTCAGTTGTCTTGAACAGAGCCTGGGGATTGTTGTACGCAGTTTCAGGTCTGTGTGGGATTCAAATGCGTCTCATCAACACCACAAAGCCTGAGGCAAGCCAAGCTTTCTCTGATTGGATACTGTCTGACAGGTCGAGCTCCAGTTGTGGTTCCCAATCACGACTGCGAGGGTGTAATCGGTGGCTCAGAACTGAAAGGATAGCAAATTACCAGATCATCTCCCATTTCTCCCAAATCACATTAAGTTCTTATACAATGTCATGCTTTTGCTGTCTGGCAAGGAAACGACTGAACTGTTATCTGCTGCTTAGATTTCACAAGGAGGGTCATTTCTTTCAATAACAGTTTGATCCAGCGTTATGATTTCACAGATTTGGCATATTCTTATGCCAAATCTGCAGGTTTGATCCTGCTCAAAGCTTTGAAACAGTGGTTGTGCTGACCCTCCATGGGCACTTTAGCTCATGAATATTTAACAATGGACATGAATACTGAAATGTGCCTGTGGCTATAGGCACCTGTTAACAGCCCTGATGTGGGAAGCAGGAAAGCCAAAAAAAGTTACTTTTATTAAAAAATTTAAGATGGTCTTGTTGGCATGTAGAATAAGGAATTTTAATTGACATTATTCATGACCTTTTTTTGCATCTTAAAGGGGACCTATAATGCCCCTTCTACAAGATGTAATTTAAGTCCCCAGAATGTGTCTGTGAAGTTTCAGCCCAAAATACCCCACAGATCATTTATTATAGCTTGTCAAATTTGCCCCTATTTGGGTGTGAGCAAAAACACACCGTTTTTGTGTGTGTCCCTTTAAATGCAAATGAGCTGCTGCTCCCAGCCTGCTTTCCAGAAGAGGGTGGAGCTTTAACAGCTCGTGGTTGCTCAACAACAACAACAAAGCTGGAGAATCTCACGCAGCCAAAATGACGATTGTCAGTAACGGTGTTCAGCCTTAATTGTTCAAACCGAAGTCGGACACTGATGGAGAGACTCAGGAAGAAGTTACAACTTTTAGAATGCCACTGGATGTTTCTGAACAGTTAGTGGATAAATTTATGTTGTTGCTGTGGAATTGATTCAGCTCATCGACTAGCATGTGCCGTCATGTTAATCTTTTGTGCAAATCCAGCATTGAATTGACCGTCGTTTGTGAAGCAGTCCGGTGTAAAATGACAGCATGGTAACAACAATCTACTACAACAACTCTTCCTCTTCTCTAAAGCAGCCCAACATGGCCTCGCCCCCTTTGTTGCATGTTATCGGGGGCAGGGTTTATGTAAATTTTGGAAGAAGCTTGTTGTAGTGAACTTTGAACGTCAAAACTTTGCAGACGTTGTTTATGCTCTAACAGCAACATTACACAGTTACTAAAGATAAAAATGTGAAATCATAATCAACAACCCCTTTAATTTAGTCATGTAGAACATAGCTGCAATAAATCTACAACACTTCATCAAATAAATAAATAAATAAATTCTATTCAAGTCACACTATTATTTAACATCAATCAACCTAAATTCATCAACAAAACCTAATTTAAGGGTCAGATTCGGTAGAAATAACTCCATTGCAGGTTACATACCACTTTTTACAGTGAGAAACTTGTATGGTATCAGGCTGAAAGGAAGCTGGGACAAATGAAATATATTTGCCTCTTGAGCATTCTGACAGCTTTATTTTTCATGTATTTTGTTATCAGTGCAACCTGACCTCGGCAGATGGATGATCCCTGACTGAAGCAGTGAACCCTTCAAAACAAAAACACAGATATGTGTACTAAACTGCTAGGGGACAGAAAGAAAAAAAAAACACAAATGAAAATACAGGCACTCACTGCTCTTTTTTTTTTACATTTTATTGAATTCAGTGAAGCAGGTGCTAGTTGTTAGGCTTGTTTCAATAAAATTGAACATAAATGAATAACATATATATTCATATTTCCTGCTATTTTCACAGCATAAATCTAAAAGCCTAAATTCTTAAAGCCTAAATCTAAATGATTACAGAGACTGTAAAATTAGCAATGAGGTGTTGTAAGAGATTTAAAGGGATTGTTCACCCAAAAAAGAAAATTCTGTCATCATTTACTCCCCCTCAAGTGGTTCCAAACATGTCTAAATTTCTTTGTTCTGCTGTACACAAAGGAAGCTATTTGGAAGAATGTTTGTAACCAAGCAGATTTCTCCCCCCATTGACTACCATAGTATTTTTTTTTTTTTTTTTTAGGGGGAGAGATCTGCTTGGTTACAAACATTCTTCCAAATATCTTCCTTTGTGTTCAGCAGAACAAAGAAATCCATACAGGTTTGGAACAAATTGAGGGTGAGTAAATGATGACAGAATTTTCATTTTTGGGTGAATTATTTCATAATGTTTTCAGCTGTCTGATGAGTGACTGGAAATGATTATTTTGTGTCAGACCCCTGCTGATGTAGGTGAATGTCATAATGCAGCCACATTATGGTGTGACTATAATTGTATTCACTCAGGGTAACAGAAAGCATAATCCAGAAATTTAAAAAATGACATATTAAAGAGCTGAAATTTGTACGTCTAATGAGATCATACCAGTATGAATGCCAAAACAAATATAACTTTGAGTTTTGCTTATTGGGTTTGAGTCATATTTTAATTTTGTTATTTACATTTTTTGTGTGGTCCGTCTATAATGTTATGAGTTTGGTGAGTTATGTTGGTGGCAATGAATGAAATGACACTTTTTACACAAATTAATTTAAAAAACTGTTGAGGTTGGGGTTACTTGTCATATCAAATCCTTTCTATTTTCCATCTGCTTTTAAGAAAACAAAGAATATGCCCTGTGTCACAGTCCTTGTTTCCCCGAGAGAGATTCAGCTAAATTATTTATTTGCTGTGTAAATTTCACTCAACTAAAACACACAGCTTCCCCTCTGAGCTCAAATCCCAGACATACTTTGAAGAATCATTCTGCTTTTCCCTTCTGGCATTGAATGAAAAGTCATAGAAGCAAATGCTAACACCATAACACATTTTTTTACTTTTAGTGGCTTTTGTATAATTGACTAGATAATTGCAGCAATCCATTGTGCCAGCACTCGTCGATCCTGCAGGAAACATGACATTTTCCTTATCTACTAAGGTTTCTCTATTGTCCCTGCTATTCAGCTCTTCAACCCTTGCTTTGGGGTTTCATTGATAATTATTATCTGCAAAAACACGAGGAAACAACCAATATAAACATGTTAATGTGGTTTACGACAAGTCTTTAAACTTCAATGACCCAAAGAACTCAAAACTGGTGTTGTCACACACTCAAAAAAATGAACTTTCACTGTTGTTAGTTTCACTCAAACCACCCTTGTTCACATTACTTAAAAAACTCATGAACGTAATTTAACTGCGTTGTTTCTACTAAAATTGAGTATTGTCAGCTTTACTTAGTAAGTGTTTGTTCAGTCAACTTAACATTGCTGTGTGAAACGCACACATTATTGTTGACATAACTAACTGTGCAGTGGATCCGTAGTTCCCAGCATGCTTTGCAAGGGACTGCATTAGGAGAGTAAATTTAGAGATTAAAGTGTTATTTTATGTGTTTTTCAGTAAAGGGAAAGATGTTGTTAGTTTATGTTAGTGTTTAATGTTCAGTTATGTTGGACATTTAGAGTAGTTTCTGTAATGTTTTTAAAATTTTGTGGTTACAATTATGCAGAAGAGTGTCGCCTGTGTTTAGGCTGTGCGCACTCATATACGCATGTTTATAGGATGAAATTCCTGTCACAATTCAGTTGAGTTTGTTCAATTAATTATTTTTTGAGTGCATTTTGGGGTGAGGGGCTGCATTCTGATATGTTGTATCCTTTTCATTTAAATTATTATTCAAAAAAAAAATGTGTTCACCTTACGTAATCAACATAACATTATTAAGTAAACTGCACATATAAATATTATGTAACAGTGACATTCAAATGATTTGTATTTACTCAAAGAAATTTTGTCAGCTTTACTTGAATTTCTTTTAGTTTTTTTGTACAAATTACTCAATATTGTTGCATGGAACCACTTGACACTTATTTTTTAAGTAAATCCAACAATTCATTTTTTTGAGTGCAGGTCTGGAAAAACAATGCTAAAATCAAATAAGAAAATGCAACTAACTTATAATCATAGCCAGAATAGCAAAATAAATCAACTTTTAAACGGAAAAAATAACATATCTTTTGTTATTAATGTCAAAGGCAGAGCGTCTCTATAATATTTTGTCACAAATCCATGTTACTTGGTAGAAAAATAGTATTTTCAAACAGGTTTCTGAACTCTCACTGTCTGCTATTGGTCAGATATACAGAGAGCCCCGCCCACAAACTCACATAATTTGTTGGCGTAATGGTTAGTTGGAATGCTGAAACAGAGCTAGTGTTCACACTTTTTGGTGAAATCAAACTACAATTGGCTTATATCCGATTCTGCATATTCAACTGGTATAGAAGTATTTTAAAGGGGTCCTTGAATAAAGGGGTCCTTGATTATGATTTCCCTTTATAAACTTTAGTTAGTGTGTAATGTTGCAGTTTGAGCATAAACAACACCTGTAAAGTTACGATGCTCAAAGTTCAATGCAAAGTGAGATATTTTCTTTTACAGAAATCGCTTTTTAAGGACTACAACAAACGGCTAGTGGGGACTACAACAAGCTTCTTCCTGGGTTGGTCACAGACCCCAAAATTTACATAAACCCCACCCCCGGGAACACACAACAAAGGGAGTGAGGCCATGTTGGGCTGCTTTAGAGAAGAGGAAGAGTTGTTGTAGTAGAGTGTTGTTACCATGGAGCCCGATCACACGAAAATGCGTATCAATAGTACGAGTTTGTAATCTCGTAGAATATATACGCCAAAATGAGTTTTGGCGTGCTTATGGTACGCAGTTTTTCGCGTCCATATGATACGCACTTTATGGCGTACTATACGTACGAAACCCCCACTCCCCCACCCCCATCCTACCCAAGAGCGTATCGTATACACGCCATAAAGTGCGTATCATATGCACGCGAAAAACCGCGTACCATAAGCACGCCAAAACTCATTTTGGCGTATATATTCTACGAGATTACAAACTCGTACTATTGATACGCCTTCTCATGTGATCGTGTTGTACCATGCCGTCATTTTATGCCGGACTGCTTCACAAACGAGGGTCAATTCAGTGCTCGATTTGCACAAAAGATTAACATGACGGCACATGCTAGTAGATGAGTTGAATCAACTCCACAGCAACAACATAAATTTATCCACTAACCATTCAGAAATGTCCAGTTGCGTTATAAAAGTTGTAACTTCTTCCTGAGTCTCTCCATCAGTGTCCGACTTCGGTTTGAACAATGTAAGGCTGAACACCGTTACTGACAATCGTCAATTTGGCTGCGTGAGATTCTCCAGCTTTGTTGTTGTTGAGCAACCAAAGCATGAGCTGTTAAAGCTCCGCCCTCGTGTTTTTGCTCACACCCAAATAGGGGCAAATTTGACAAGCTATAATAAATGATCTGTGGGGTATTTTGAGCTGAAACTTCACAGACACATTCTGGGGACACCAGAGACTTATACTACATATTGTAAAGGGGGCATTATTGGTCCTCTTTAACAAAACAACAACAACAACAAAAAGACATTTCAGCTAATTCAACACCATTTTTAGGTTATGAAGACAAAGATAATCCTTTCTCTGGATTAACTTGCACAGATTAATTGATCATCACAAGATTAATAAAGTAAATAGGGTCAATTATGATTTCCCCTATTCTGCGCTGTGCTCGTTGTTTTCTGTCTTCTGGTTTGTATCAGCATGAAGGTAAGATCATACGGATTTATTAACTTCCTGGTCTACTGACATTTGTTATGACATCCACTTCAAACATTACAATGCTCATGATAACTTTCATTAACTCTACAATAAATAAATCCACTTCACCAGCTAATTACTCTTCGACAGCGATGCCATAAATATACAGAGCTACCGCAAAAACGCAAGTTCAAAGACAAAACTCTAAAGATGGATGCGTGCTTGTTTCTCTGGCACATAAGGTCTATATGCAGTCACAAAATTGCAATGCAAATGTACAGCTTAAGTTGTTTATTTAAAATTGTTGATTGTGAACATTAAAACAACAATGGAAAATGGTCCCAGATGTTACAAAAATACATATACCATGTATCAAGCTTGTTTAAATGTGGATACAAAAATATTCAGTATATGTACACATGACTGTAAAGAATTTGGGTCATGCTTATTGTGAATTTCTTATTTGAAATGTACCGTATGTTGCCCGTATAGCATGCGGTATGGACAAATATTACTCACTTTCACAGCACAAATACACAGTTAATATACACAACATCCAGTTCTTCTGCCGTGTGCTGACATATTAAGCTTCACCAAATGAATCTACAACAACCAGTGTATGTACACATCATTCCAAAACCAGACACAGCCTGTACAGCACAACTGAATAAAATAGGCACCTTTTCCTAAGCACTTATATAAAGTTCACAAAGCCAGCTAACTTAAAGTGATGTTTGATCTTTGAACTTCAACATATTTTTATAAGAATATACATTCTTTATTGTGACAGATGAGAGGTAATCTGGCTAATCACACATTTAACATTTAAAAAAATTAAGTAATCGAACAATGTTGGGCAGTGATTTGAGGCTTAAACACATATATTTTACTACAACCTTTGCGAGACGCCCCATCTGTAGCATTGAAATTAATTTACTGTACATTCCCTTTATATATTATCAGATGTGACTGTACATAATTATTTTCTCCACTGGAAACAAAAACATGAGAGACCACAATCCACACTGAACTACCTTGATGTGGCACTGACCCAGTTTGAGTCGCTTTCCGGAACTTCACAAGCCTTGATCTGGCTGCAAGTCCATCCCAATGAATAAAAACTGTGAGACAAGAGCATTGGTGTGACAGTATGGCCTGCTTTTTTCATTTCCATTTAGCTTGTACATAAACACCAAAATCCTTCTAGTTGAACAAGCACTGAAAGGACATGAAAATCTATTTTGTGTCACAGTACAATGGAGATGGTAAGTTTACAGATGCCACACCAATAATATTAGTGCAAAGACTTACAATGCACTCAAGTACCACTTCCACTGTTAGCATGAATTGGTCGACGTGTATTATTCATTAAGATTAATAATAAGCATTGTCAAAGTCCATGACAGTTTTATCAAGCTCCAACAGTGCCGTCCTTGGCAGGAACATTGATGTCACAATGGATAGTTTGTTCTTTGCACAAAAGGATTTGTCATTAGACCATAAAACCATCATGTCACTGCGATACGTGGCACAATGACAGTAAAACAAGCATGCACACTGAATGTTGACACTGCTGGGATGACTGATCTGGAATGATAGTGCAGAGAAGGGCATCGGCTTCCAAACATGCCTACACACACACACACACACACAGATCTGAAAACATCGTCAAAAAAAAAATTATGAACGACAATGTTTCAAAGAAACATCACATTTGGTCTCTACAGTGTATCTCCATATATTGGATATTCAACAATCCACTTTTGGTTGCCTTTTTGTTTTGTTTTTTTTGTTTTTTAACTCACCTCATTAGCAAAAATATATAAGAGCAGTCCAGGTAGAGAATCCCTAACCTCTTTTTCCTACAACGTATCATCATTCATTCTCGATGATGCTGTTGCATCTGTGTCCTTGCTGAGCCAAGTCGGCATAAAATGACTGAAAAAGTCTAGAACTACAATATCTCTGCTCTCCAAAAGATCACCGTGGCTTTATTTACAGGTTTTATGTGTTGCAGGAGGTGATCTGATATTGAGTTGTTCATACAAGTACCTCGTCAGTGACTTCTATGGCATCAAACTGAGCTATATTCAGCAAAAATGTAAGGTTTAGTAGCTCATACCTCCAAAGAATTATATGTAGTAACTGAAATTCAGAACTATTTCAGTACCGGAACATCGTCATGGCAATACCACGTCGTTGTAGATGATAGGTTAGATTGTGATGGACGTTTCGTCCTGACACGCAGAGGCACGACGAGTCTTGGGGCTGCAGCGAGTCAACATGGAGATCTGCGTGCTGAAGTTGTTGCCATTGCTGCCCATGGACGGGTGCTGGTATTTGGTGTCGGGACCCAGAAATCTTTCAAGGTGCCATCGTCTCCATTTCCTCTTGATTTCAGCTTGGACCTGAGAGACAGACAAGATCCAATGCAATCAGTTGGTGATGGATAAAATGCAGCCATGCTCTGCAGTTTCGTACAAAATAAACAACAAAACCTCACATTAAAAAAAATCACATTAAAATGAGTTGAAAGTTTTGAAAGTTTACAAATTGTGCACTATCATAATTCATAACAGTATTGTGCAAGGAACCATGCATAAATAAATCTTTAATCATAATTTGTGTGAAAAGGAACAAAAATTGTTGGTGTTTTACTACCTCCAATGTTTATTTCACCTGAAAATGTATGACAAAATGTACCCTGAGCAGCGTATTTTAGGTTTTCTAGAAATGTAGCCAAAGTAGTGTTGCACGATATACCGGTACTAGAAAGGTATCGCGATACCCTGCTTTTAAAGGTGCCCTAGATTATGTTTTTAAAAGATGTAATATAAGTCTAAGGTGTCCCCTGAATGTGTCTGTGAAGTTTCAGATCAAAATACCCCATAGATTTTTTTTTATAATTTTTTTAACTGCCTATTTTGGGGCATCATTATAAACACGCCGATTTTATGCTGCGGCCCCTTTAAATCCCGTGGTCCACGCCCACAGAGCTCACGCTTGCCTTGAACAGTGCCTTAACAAAGTTTACACAGTTAATATAACCCTCAAAATGGATCTTTACAAAGTGTTCGTCATGCATGCGTCGGATTATGTGAGTATTGTATACTGTTATATTGTTTACTTCTGATTTTGAATGAGTTTGATAGTGCTCCGTGGCTAACGGCTAATGCTACTCTGTTGGAGAGATTTATAAAGAATGAAGTTGTGTTTATGCATTATACAGACTGCAAGTGTTTAAAAATGAAAATAGCGACGGCTCTCTTATCTCCGTGAATACAGTAATAACCGATGGTAACTTTAACCACATTTAACAGTACATTAGCAACATGCTAACGAAACATTTAGAAAGACAGTTTACAAATATCACTAAAAATATCATGTTATCATGGATCATGTCAGTTATTATTGCTCCATCTGCCATTTTTCGCTATTGTTCTTGCTTGCTTACCTAGTCTGATGATTCAGCTGTGCACAGATCCAGACGTTAATACTGGCTGCCCTTGTCTAATGCCTTTTATAATGTTGGAAACGTGGGCTGGCATATGCAAATATTGGGGGCGTACACCCCGACTGTTACGTAACAGTCGGTGTTATGTTGAGATTCGCCTGTTCTTCGGAGGTCTTTTAAACAAATTAGATTTATATAAAAAGGAGGAAACAATGGAGTTTGAGACTCACTGTATGTCATTTCCATGTACTGAACTCTTGTTATTTAACTATGCCAAGATAAATTCAATTTTTCATTCGAGGGCACCTTTAAAAACGGTTCGGTTCTTCATTTTATTAGTACCGGTACTTTGAGTGCCAGCTGTATTTCCTAAAGTGCGACAGCAGGGGGCAGTGTGCGTGCAGCGCGCTGCTTCTGAGGCAAATCGAGTGCGTGTTTATTCCTCTCAACTGCGCAACGGCTTTTATGGTGACGAAATGAGAGGTATGGTTGTAAATTTAGGTGCTCTTGCAGACTGTCCACAAATTATTGAGAAAGCAGATGCACGAAGCGAAATATGGCATTATTTTGCTTACATTGCCGACAGTCAGGGCAAGCCCACGGACGCCACAAAGCCCGTCTGCAAAAGATGTTACAAAATAACGCAAGCGAAGGGAGTCAAAAGCATCTTGCCGTCAAACATCCCGATTTGTACAAATAATTTAAAGAGCGGCAGGTTAGTGAATGTGATACCAGCATTATGTTTATGCTCTCAAACATTAAATGAGTGTTATTTATTTATTTTACTCGTGCAAGCAGACCTGAGGTGTATTATTGAGTACTTATTAAGTTTAATAAGTGATATCTGATTGCAAAAATAAAATTAATTTAAAAATATGTAAATATGTGAAGGGTATATATGGTTATTTTAAACTAATTTATGCTTTAATAACATTGCTCTAAGTATTTACAGTAATCTAATTTTTACAATAATCTTAGGCCTACTGTCAAAAATACCTACATATATATATATATATATATATATAAAAAACAGCAAAAAAGCATAACAGCAAGTAATTTACAATTTTATTGAGCATGAAAATAATAAACATTATATATATATATATATATATATATATTAAATCTAACTCTAACTTCACAGCAATGAAGCTCAAATCCAGAATTATCAGTCTGCACACTGGTGAAGAAAGAAGTTCTGTCATTTGTTATTTATTTACTTTTCCTGCTGTTCGTTTAAGTATCGGTATCCTGATATTTAAGCTGGGTATCGTATCGAAGTCAAAATTTTGGTATCATGACAACACTAAGCCAAAGTCACATATTTCCAATAAGGCTGGATTGGTTTTAAGGTAAAACAGTCATTTTACACACAGAAAGCAGTATAAGTTTGTGCAATAGCTGCTAAACTTTATCTTTATCTTAAAGAACACTTCAAATTATTCTAATGTACCTGGTGCTACAGCCTGCACCCGTGACCCTTTTATTTAATCTGTACAAGCAAGAAGCCCCAAGACGCTATGAACATCAATGCATATATCAAAGTAATAGGCCACCTCTGCCAGTACATCTAGAGCTATATACAGCCTATGTGAGCTAACAGAATATAAGCCAATTACAGGCTTCCGGCGTTTTAGCTTTAGAGAAATTGAATAAAACTTAAATATAGGAAGTGCCTTCTGATCAGTTGTGAATTAATGCACCTAAAACATTCCATCCATCCATGTCTTACCTCTCCATTCAGAAAACAGTAGAGTACAGCTACCACAAAACCCTGTTAAAACAAGTAAAAACAACTTACTCATACGTCACTGAAGGTACAGTGTAGGCATTGCAAGGCTAATCATTCAAAGCATTACACACATGAATGACAATGTGCTAAATGCCTAGAGATTCCCACCAGACTGTCTATAACTGTGGACTTAAAATATAGGTTGGTGAATCCTCCTGAAGCAGACAAAAGTATATTTAACTAAGCAGGGCAGATCCTTCTTGAATTCATGCTAGTCACTCTGGTGGCTCTGCACTCTAAAAAATAAAACATTGGTTCAACAAAAAAAAATATGTTAACGTTTTCCACTAGAATTTTTAACTTAAGCCAATTAGGAGAATTACATTAATTTAAAGCAATATTTTGAGTTGATCCAACATAATGTTTTAGGTAAGGTGAAGACGGTTTTTTGCCACAATAAAAACACATTTCTAAGCAACATGACCTTAAAAATTGTCAACATGAATGCAACTATTTAAGTTGATCCAACATAATGTTTTAAGTAAAGTGAAGACGCTTTTTGGACACGATAAAACGCATTTCTAAGTAACAAGTAACATGCTTGGTAACACTTACCAAGCACCGCTTGTCACCATGATGGTAAATCTCCAAAAACCCACATTAACAGAAACTCTTCTAAATTAGCATAACAAAACACTAATTACTGCTAAATCTCCCTTACCATTAATCTTGTGCAAAAAACATTATATAACACTTAATTTTAGCATTTACTCTCCCTTTCAAGTGCCATGGGCAAAGCATGATGGGAAATATAAATCCCAGCCCAGTTTCACTTAAGTTTGTCTAAATTACACGTCATCAGATTGTATTTTACATTAACAGAACTTAAAATTAAATACATTTTTGATTAACTGAAAATGACTCATTTAACTATGAGTCTTCTATTAAGTCATGATAGTATATCGAATCAATAGGCATAATTTGTGTCATCCAAGCTCAATGAAATAACAATTACAAGTAAAAAGTCTAACAGCATTTCAGAACTTGATTTTTTATTTCACAACAATATATATATTTAAGTAATGACTAAAGGTCCCCTGAATTAGTTTTTAGAGTGTGCCTAAGAAACTTATAATTGGGGTATTTTTTGTCCCCAGAGCTTATTTTTATTAAAACTAAGGTTTTTTTGTTGCTGTTGTTGTTTTTTTTAATATGAAGGTCACATTTGAAAACTTTCTACCATGCCTTTATCTTTTTTTTTTTTTCAAATTTGTTTTTTTAAGATTTTATTGTTTTACTCAGTCTTGTTAATATTAAAAATATATATGTATATATCAATAAAAAAAACAACAAAAAAAAACAATTTCATCTTTAAAGCTAAGATTATCTTAACAAAAAATAAAATAAACATAAATAATTTCAATATTTATTGTATAAAAATGATTTAAATAAAACTGACTACAGCTGTGGCATTTTGTTTACCCTAATAAAGTTTTCTGAAAAGTATAATGAGAATAAAAAATTATCATAAAATTCATAAAAAAGATTGTCATTTCTAATCAAGCTGTATTTATGTATATGTATTTAGGATACAAAAAAAGCATAAAATGTCTTGCTAAGACAAAGGAGTCAAACATTTTGTTTAATTTTTTTTTCTTCCACCACCATAATTTCCAACACAGAATGTCATTAAACACATTACATCATTTAATATGTGGTGGAAATGTCCATGATCTTAAATTAAAATGAATAAACTAATGAGTGTGAACAGTGTTTTTAAAAGCATTTATTTTCTAAACATCTGCAGGGCAAAAAGTGCCCACAGTTGAAGAAACACCCAATTATGCCATTAAAAAAAACAACAACAGCCAATAGCTAAAGTGTGTGAGACAGAGATTCTCTTTGGAGACTGTTTGAGGACCCCTGAGCAGTTCTACCAGACATCATTAAACTATTCTGCTATCTGAACAACAGTCCTACCATTAGCCTGAGAGCATTTCCTGTCACTTGGGACTATTGATATTTGGGCTCTACGTTTTGTTTTTACAGCTAGTTTGAGTGATTAAATCCTCAGACGTACCTGAAATGACCCAAGAATGAGGTCAAACACAAGCCTTAGTTCAGTTTTTATGTTCTCAGGAATGAAAGCGAATATGATGAAGTTTATCCCAAAGAGTGGAATCAACAAAAGTGTGGATTTTGCCAGCCTCCTATAGAAAAGAGGAGAAAAAACATAAATAGCTTTATGCGATACTTTGGTGTCATTCATAACCTGCACTCAGCGTGGGGCTGAGAATGATATTATTACGAGGTAATATCGAAAAGCATACTTTTGGAATAACAACATTAGTGATGCTGGGTAGAAAATTGGAGGTGCTTAAGAAATGAGTCTTGTTTTGTGCGAACTGCATAGTGCAGAGCTACTCAAGGACAAAGGACATTAAATCATCCGAACAATGGCGGAGAGAGCCAGTGACATTTTAGATGATGAGATTGCAGTGCAGCCGGCTCTCACTCCCTGCTAGAGAGACCAGCTAAAATATCCCCATATTTTATGCCCGTGTTAAAATTACATAAACTAAAATGTTTCTCATGTACCTCCCATCCTCACCCAGCCAAAAAGACCAGAATAGCTGGTCTACAGCAGAAGTTGTGCTTTAGAAGCTGATGTCCTCATCAGACTTCATATCTGTCTTAACCAACAAGACTCTTGTGGCCAATCGGCTTTTGTTTTCTGCTGGTTTTGCTGGTCAGCCTCAGGCTGGTCTACCAGCTAGACCAATCTTATCGAGCATTTAAAGGGATAGTTTCCCCAAAAAATGAATATTCGATCATGATTTATTCATTTTCAAGCTTCAAAAAGGATACAAAAATATAAAGTAAAAGTACACTGTAAAAAAGCAAAAGTTGAGAAAACTTAAGTTTAAGCAACAAACTTCAGCAGATTTTTGAGTTTTCTCAACTTGTTTTTGTAGGAGATTTTTGAGTTTTCTCAACTTTTTGTTGTATAAACTGAATACAACAAATTGACAAAACTCAAAAATCTGCTGAAGTTTGTTGCCTTAAACTTTTAAGTTTTCTCAACTTTTTATTTTTTTTACAGTGTAGTCATATGACTCATTTCCTATATTCCAAGTATTCTGAAGTCATACTACAGCTGTAAGGACTGAAGACTGAAATTTAAGTCGCAATTCACATATAATCTTCACCTTTGCTGCAGTTCTCGAATCTCATTCACATTTGTCAAGATGTCTCACACCAGACTAACATCCTGCCTAACATCTCCTTTTGTGTCTCACAGAAGAAAGTAAGTCAAATGGCTTTTGAATGACGCAAGGGTGAGTAAATGATGACAGAATTTTCATTTTGTGTGAACTATCCCTTTTAAATTTCAAGCTGGTCTTCTCAGCAGAGTGGGGAGATTAATGCTGCCTTCACGTGCTATCGGAAATTTGATAAATCCCACTTCTGAAGTCGTGATTATGAGCTCATCGCATTCAAGTTTCGAAATGGGAGGGTGTTCATGTGAAATTTTTATTTAGGAAACTCGTATTTATGATAATTCCGAGAGCATGTGAAGGCAGCATTACAAAATTAATCTTACTTTAATGCAAAAACTCCAAAATACTTACGAATATTGGTTTGATTCATTTCTCCCAATGTCAGGACAGTTGATCTTCTGCCGCAGTATCCGGATGATACAAATGAACAGGATAAAGTTCATCTGTTGTTGGTGGAAAAACAAAATAACCAAATAGTGGGTGTTGTTATTTTGAACAGCTTCGTGTCGTGATTCAGCAAAGATTCCTGAAATCACTGAGGGGTCATAAAGTCAATGGTCCTGAAGCACAGTGATTATTATTGCTTCTCGAAGAAAGCAGAGAATGACGTCTATTAGCAAAGGTACAGAACAAAACTACCTCCTTAAGATGGCAGCGAGATAGACAACATTAACTCTAAGATGGACTGTATTAAGACTGTTTACTTTCTGATCAGCAAAAACAAGCAGTAACTGTGCAATAGGCATGTCTGAGTGGAGGAAGACAAGAAGTGCTTCAGTATTCCAGCCTAAAATAGCAAAACCCAGACACTATAAATAAATTGACATAAACATTCGATTAGAGTGACGGATCTCTCTCTCTTTCATTCTCTCTCTCAATTTCTTCTCTCTTTCCTTTAAATGTCTTAAAAGAAAAGCCAAGAAAGGCTTTTAAGAATGTTTTTCACACCTTTCAGCCCTTATTGATGTTTCATGTATAATGTAAATCCCTGGAGGGAAACATTGCCTGGCACATACGTCAACACGTTTTGTGTGTTACTTAAATCTTAACACTCAGGACTATAAGGCAAATCATTATATTGTAAGGGTATAAACAAGCAGCAAAACTGAGAGAAAAAAAAAAGAGAGATTTATTGCTATGAAGTTTTCACAATAATTATTAGGAGCTCTAATCACTTTTTGTAATCTGAGAGCTTTCAGTAATTATTACAGGGGAAATTTATATTACTTATGTGGAGCCAGATTAACCCATGGATTTGTAGGAACATAATAAAGATCATGAAAATTTGCCTTTTCTTTCAGGAGAAAGCAAAAAATTGACAAAATATACAAAAATTCCAAAGAATAAAAATATATAAAAATAAAATAATATATTAAAAAATTACTATATAAAAATATGAAAGACTGAAAATATCGTCGCTGTCCGATGAAAAACACGTATGTCCATTTTGCAGATTTTGAGATTTTTCGACGGATTTAATGTCCAGGTTCATTTCCGTATACAGTATGCTTCACATATCTAAATGGCCAATGAAAAGTTGTGAAATCATGTCATCTGATTTTCACGTATATCCATTTGGTGTCAAAGCTGTCAATCACGCTGCGTATCTCCCGCCCTGTGGAAGCATCTCGCCGGTCTCGTGAAGTTTCATCGAAGCTCAGCACTGGATAGCCGAATAACACTGTGAGGTTACATTGCAAATAAACATAGCCTGGTGAGACAATGACTTTCCTTTATCGAGGTAAACGTTTCCCCCCTGACGCCAGACGTACGTCTAGGAGTGACAAAATACGGTAGGACTGTGCAAACAAAGTATCTGTCTAGCATTACCATGTCAGTGTATTGATTCATTGTCCCTTCATAGTTTGCAAGAGACATTTAATAAATTTATAATTAATATTAAATAAACTAAGCGTATTTAATAAACTAAGACGTAGGCTATTTAATAAACTGAGCGTATTCATCTGTCAATATGAAACGCGACTTGGCCATTCTAATTAACGTTAATGATCGGAAGAACGTGTATCGACCACCGTTACTGTAAAATATGCACGTATGTCCATTTAAACTCAATTTTGGTCAAATGTGGATTATATCATTACACTGGCAAGAATATGGTTACATGTAAAGATGCCGTACCAAGTATGACAACGCTACATTCAACTGCTTTTGAAATACGGTGTTTTTTTCACTTCCTGAAAAGTAACCGTTTTGGACATACGTGAGTTTCATCGGGCAGCGACGATATATTCAAATATATAGAAAATATAAAAATCAAAGCATTAATAAAACTATAGAAAAGAGAATGCACTAAAACTATATAAATACAAAAGAATGAAAATATACAAATAAAATCTAAATATACAGTACAGTCCAAAAGTTTGGAACCACTAAGATTTTTAATGTTTTTAAAAGAAGTTTCGTCTGCTCACCAAGGCTACATTTATTTAATTAAAAATACAGTAAAAAACAGTAATATTGTGAAATATTATTACAATTTAAAATAACTGTTTTCTATTTGAATATATTTCACAAAGTAATTTATTCCTGTGATGCAAAGCTGAATTTTCAGCATCATTACTCCAGTCTTCAGTGTCACATGATCCTTCAGAAATCATTCTAATATGCTGATTTGCTGCTCAATAAACATTTATGATTATTTTCAATGTTGAAAACAGTTGTGTACTTTTTTTTCAGGATTCCTTGATGAATAGAAAGTTCAAAAGAACAGCATTTATCTGAAATACAAAGCTTCTGTAGCATTATACACTACCGTTCAAAAGTTTGGGGTCAGTAAGAATTTTTATTTTAATTTTTTTGAAAAGAAATTAAAGAAATGAATACTTTTATTCAGCAAGGATGCATTAAATCAATCAAAAGTGGCAGTAAAGACATTTATAATGTTACAAAAGATTAGATTTCAGATAAACACTGTTCTTTTGAACTTTCTATTCATCAAATAATCCTGAAAAAAAATATTGTACACAAATATTTTGTACAGTTGTACACATTAAATGTTTCTTGAGCAGCAAATCAGCATATTAGAATGTTCTGTTTTATTATGTTTGTGTGGCCGGCAGACGGCCGTGAGGGTCTGCCGGCATTTACTTTCATTTTGTATTTGTTTGTTTTATATATTAAAGTTGTGTTGAATGTTGAATGTCGCTCCCCTTTTATGCTTCCGGAGCTCCTCCGTGAGAGACTCGAGACCGGTGCAACGCGCAGCTGGCGCTCGTTAACACTCGTCACAATAACTAATATTTAAAATATGCAAATATATAAAAGCACAAAAATATAAAATACATGTCATGTCAGATACTGTAGGAGACAAAGGGCATCTCACCAGAATTGAAGCTAATATCGGGGTTTTGATAATCCACCAGAATGAGTCGGAATTTTCAATTATATCCCAACATCTGGGGGGGGGGGAAACGACATACAAATGTCATGTATACATTTTTGCTTGCATAATTTTATGTCTTGATTTTTACATAAAATCATTTAAGCCTTTGACTGAATCGTTTACCTTACCCCACATCATTGAAGTAAGCCTTGGCAAAGCTCCAAGCTATGATGAAAATCATTGGGCCTCCTGCAGCAAGGTAAAATGAGAGCGTTTGAGTCAGTCGCTTTACTGACATAATCAGTATATCAAAGGTTAACAAAAGGGTGAGTAAGATGCACATAAATATTCGGACACCTACCCCAACCAATCAGAATATACCACCAGAAGTACTTCCTCTCTGAGAAGAAAGAGACGGCCAACAGAGCATGAAGATACAGACCTTCCACAAGGAGCCAGAAAAAGCTTGCCATAATGCAATACTGGAAAAAGACAATCACAGCTTTGCAGCCAACCTGAAAATCAGAGACAGAGGAAATAAAAATGGCTTTGAAGAAGTCATTCACACCCTTGAATGCTCATCTTTTAGCAGAGTAGGTGCATCCTGATATTTACCACGATGATACAAAAAAGTACGCAGTGTGACTACTACTTTCCCCCAAGGTACCCTTCATTGAACAGTAATTAAAAGGACCATTTTTAAGTTAGTAAAAACATACACAGGGAAAGATAAAATTATATTTGTAATTCCTCAAATTACAAACCCTAATATCTGTAGGTATGTAAGTCATGTATTGCCTAGCCAGTGCTCCCATTTTTTTGGGTTCCTGAAAGCAGTGGTTCTGTTTGGGTGGAACCGGTGGGAGGTAGAGAGGATTTGTTACGGGAAGACAGTGAGACATGGCAGGCAGACTGCAGGAAGACTATAAACAAATAACTGTGAGACAAACACAATGGAATGAAATCAGACAGGAGGGTATAAGTGGTTGAAGGCAAAAAGAAAAAACAGGGCAAAGATAAAGCATCACGCTGAAAATGCCATGTCCTCATGCTCAAGAGCAGAATGAATTAATAATGACTCCTAACTTTTGACTGTTCGATATAAACAAAACTATGTTGTTGAGGCCTCTAGATGTGGTGCTATACAACTGTTTGAACACAGTTAATGATCTGTAATGTTCATATCAATGAAACTACAATAAACTATAGGAATGTGCAAGATGGTTAGTTCATGGAGTATCAAACTGGAGTCGCAAAGGAGAGAGGGAAAAATATTTTAAAGTAAGAAATAACCAAATATTCAAGTAGTACCTCTTAAAAAAAGCTAAAATGTTCATTTCTTCATACACTACTGATCAAAAGTTTGGGGTCAGTAAGAGTTTTTTCTTTTTTTAAAAGAAAAGGATGCATTCAATTCATTAAAAGTGACAGCAGTCATTTATAATATTACAAAAGATGTCTATTTCAAATAAATGCTGTTCATTTGAATTTCATTGATCACGGTTTTCACAAAAATATTAATCAACAGAATTTTCAACATTGATAATAATAAATGTTTCTTAAGCAGCAAATCAGCATATTAGAATGATTTCTGAAGGATCATGTGACACTGAAGATGAATGATGCTGAAAATTCAGCTTTGCCATCACAGGAATAAATTACATTTTAAATAAATATACAAACCCGATTCCAAAAAAGTTGGGACACTGTACAAATTGTGAATAAAAAAGGAATGCAATCATTTACAAATCTCATAAACTTATATTTTATTCACAATAGAATATAGATAACATATCAAATGTTGAAAGTGAGACATTTTGAAATGTCATGCCAAATATTGGCTCATTTTGGATTTCATGAGAGCTACACATTCCAAAAAAGTTGGGACAGGTAGCAATAAGAGGCCGGAAAAGTTAAATGTACATATAAGGAACAGCTGGAGGACCAATTTGCAACTTATTGGGTCAATTGGCAACATGATTGGGTATAAAAAGAGCCTCTCAGAGTGGCAGTGTCTCTCAGAAGTCAAGATGGGCAGAGGATCACCAATTCCCCCAATGCTGCAGCGAAAAATAGTGGAGCAATATCAGAAAGGAGTTTCTCAGAGAAAAATTGCAAAGAGTTTGAAGTTATCATCATCTACAGTGCATAATATCATCCAAAGATTCAGAGAATCTGGAACAATCTCTGTGTGTAAGGGTCAAGGCCGGAAATCATACTGGATGCCTGTGATCTTCGGGCCCTTAGACGGCACTGCATCACATACAGGAATGCTACTGTAATGGAAATCACAACATGGGCTCAGGAATACTTCCAGAAAACATTGTCGGTGAACACAATCCACCATGCTATAAAACTCTATAGGTCAAAAAAGAAGCCATATCTAAACATGATCCAGAGGTGCAGGCGTTTTCTCTGGGCCAAGGCTCATTTAAAATGGACTGTGGCAAAGTGGAAAACTGTTCTGTGGTCAGACGAATCAAAATTTGAAGTTCTTTTTGGAAAACTGGGACGCCATGTCATCCGGACTAAAGAGGACAAGAACAACCGAAGTTGTTATCAGCGCTCAGTTCAGAAGCCTGCATCTCTGATGGTATGGGGTTGCATGAGTGCGTGTGTCATGGGCAGCTTACACATCTGGAAAGGCACCATCAATGCTGAAAGGTATATCCAAGTTCTAGAACAACATATGCTCCATTCCAGACGTCGTCTCTTTCAGGGAAGACCTTGCATTTTCCAACATGACAATGCCAGACCACATACTGCATCAATTACAACATCCGGGTACTGAAATGGCCAGCCTGCAGTCCAGATCTTTCACCCATAGAAAACATTTGCCGCATCACAAAGAGGAAGATGCGACAAAGAAGACCTAAGACAGTTGAGCAACTAGAAGCCTGCATTAGACAAGAATGAGACAACATTCCTATTCCTAAACTTGAGCAACTTGTCTCCTCAGTCCCCAGAGAAGACTGCTATAAAAAGAAGGGATGCCACACAGTGGTAAACGTGGCCTTGTCCCAACTTTTTTGAGAGCTGTTGATGCCATGAAATTTAAAATCAACTTATTTTTCCCTTAAAATGATACATTTTCTCAGTTTGATATGTCATCTATGTTGTATTCTGAATAAAATATTGAAATTTGAAACTTCCACATAATTGCATTCTGTTTTTATTCACAATTTGTACAGTGTCCCAACTTTTTTGGAATCGGGTTTGTATTTAAATTGTATAAAAAGCATTTTGCATTTAAAATCCACTTGCCTTAAAAGTCAATTGCTCAGTTTGAAAGAGAATCATACATCTGAAGATCTCACAGACGGCCTTGATCTATTGTAAATTCCTGCTCAAACTGCAGACATTGAGAGACACAATTGCATTCTGTTTTTATTCACAATTTGTACAGTGTCCAACTTTTTTGGAATCGGGTTTGTATTTAAATTGTAATAATATTTCACAATATTACGGTTTTACTGTATTTTATCAAATAAATGCAGCCTTAGTGAGAATAGGACACTTTTTTCAAAAACATTTTAAAATCTTACCAACTTCAAACCAAGACAGTGTGTTCAAGAATAATAATTTTATTTGTATTCTGTTTAAAGATAACTTAAGAAAATATTTTAAATAATACATACATACATACAGGGCCTAAAATTAACACTCACCAAGCGCCAAATGCAAGTAAAAATCGGCAATTGGCGAATATGAAATGGTGTCAATCTCCAGTTGGCCGGTAACATTTTTATGAATTCTAACAATGCAATGTTGTGAGAACATGAGCGTGAACAAATGTGAACAGTTGACGGGCCAGTGTGGCATCGCCATGAAAATTTGAGCCTTGCCAATTTAAATATTTAGGCGCAAGACACGAAAGGGAACTTGTTAGACCGGACTGAAAAACCTGAAAATCACTGTTTATTTCATTTGTATCTTTGTTCTATTGTATTTATATGTGCTATTGCTTATAATTTGATTATTTGTTCTTATTTTATTACTGACTGTTTATGTCACACCCGCCAGCTGCCACTGACAATACACACATCATGGACTCAGTTTCCCACAATGCTTTGTCTGTCTGATCTGTGTAATCATGTGCAGCTATTTCCCATTACCTCGTTATTCCTGTGTCTCTCTCCTCATAACCCTGTTCTATTGTTTATCTCGTTGCAAAGTCTTGTCTCGTGGTTCACAGCATTACTGAGCGTTTCCCCTTTTTCTATGTTCCTGGTCTTTGATGCCCTCTGGTCTTGTTTGTTTGTTTGGACTAATTTACTGTGCTCTGTCCTTCTGCCTGTTTAATGGACTAATACTTTGGATTGTGTTCTCAATAAACTGCGTTTGGATCTTCAGTTGTTGTCGCTCAATGCTTGCCACAACAACCAACACCACCAATTCATGACAGTTTACTTGTCTTTAATAATGTTTTAAATTTATATTAGTTAAGCTAGTAGTTTTTATCTGTGGTATCAAAATTGGCATAGAGAATTATGAATATTCACTGGTATTTAAAAGTTTGGTGTCATAACTGTCCGCTTTTGCAAAAACAGTAAAACATATATTTATGGCCAGTAAATTTTAAGTCAACAAAAGAAGATATATAGAAGAATGTTTGTAACCAAGCAGATCTTACCCCCCATTGACTACCATAGTATTTGTTTTCCTACTATGGTAGTCAATGGGGGGCGAGATCTGCTTGGTTACAAACATTCATCCAAATATCTTCCTTTGTTTCTCAGCAGAACAAATACATTTATACAGGTTTGGAACAATTTGAGGGTGAGTAAATGATGACAGAATTTTCATTTTTGGGTGAACTTTCCCTTTAAAAGCACCTATTACCTAGGGCTTCCAAAAGATTGATAGGTCGAGTTCAGACACCCACCTTGATTTTGAAAATATGTAGTTTTGTACATAACAATAAAACTCTCAGTCTTTCTAAAAATACTTCTTTGAGCTCCGTGATCTGAGGATCATAGAAAGATTAACACATCTTAAATTCTGTTCCTCTCTGCAACACTCTCAGAATGAGAGCTCCTGCCTTACAGGCAAAAGAAAAGAATTGGGTGGATGAAGCAATTGACAGTTTAGACAGCAGAAGGCTCTGAATGATGCTTTCTCCTTTTGGGCTTGTAAAATGAGGCAGCGCAGGATGAATGGATCCGGCTCATAGTTCTAATGCACACAAATCATCCCAAATTACTCTGAGAGCTGCAGCCTCTTGCTCAGGGCACATGGCCCTGAAATAAATAGAAAGCTTTCGCTGCAGGCTCAACTACACAAATGGCTAACAAACACCTTCTGCTGAGCCGGACCTCTCAACTGCTTTTTATAATGCATTTATTATGTATCATACATAAAACCACTCTGACTAATTCTTTTTGTAACACTGTTTTCATGGCAATCAGTCATTCTGCCATTGCCCATGGGCCTACTGTTATTTAGAGGTGAGAATAACGCTAATAAGTCAGCTTGACACATAACCTAGCTGTGAATATTTCACTGATTCCACAGTAGATTAGTAATATTTTTTTATGCAGATGAATGATATAAGGTGCTTTGAGGGGCACTGCTTAGTAGTTCTTTATAGAAATGTAAGCATTGTAATATATAGGCTCTGTAATGGGTGAAAAAAAACATGGATCCAAATCTCAGCCTAGCAAACTGATGTACGAATCAGTATGAATCGTAGATACAGATGTAAACTGTGGCTTTTGCAATTTATGTCAAGAGATGGTTATTCATTTGTTTTGGCACCAAAATAAGAATATGTTAGAATTTTTTGTGACTATTTTTTATTGTAAATTCTGAGGTAGAACCATTTTTCATAGACATTTTCATTTGACATTTTGTTCCACAGAAAAAGCCTGGAGCGACATGAATTTTCAGCAAATGACCCGTGAAAAGAGCAACTCGATTGGACTGTCTACATTTAAACATGTGCATCCTTTCTGCCACAGTGTTTCAGACCATTTCAAACCTTTTTGTACCTACAATCATTGTTGTAAAAAGCATTTTGCATTTAAAATCCACTTGCCTTAAAAGTCAATTGCTCAGTTTGAAAGAGAATCATACATCTGAAGATCTCACAGACGGCCTTGATCTATTGTAAATTCCTGCTCAAACTGCAGACATTGAGAGACAACAGATCTGAAAACTGGACACGTGTTACAGCAGGGCACTTTCCTTTAGAACAGTGGTCTCAATCTGCCGGCCCGCGGGCCATTTATGCATCTGCTTCAGCAAAGGATAAAATGATTTCTAGTTCTTGCATTAGCTCTACTACTAGATATATTTAAGGAGATGAAAAACAAAAAAACCCACTCTGTACAGCTATGATCAGCTGTTCGGCATTCTGAAAAGTTGAGATGTAGGCCTATTCATCTCGCCGCAGCATAGGCGCTGCTGAAAAAAGGAGCACGCCACACCACAGGAGCGTCAGCGACCACGTCGCTTCCATTATAAGCGTGCTTGCCCAGAGTAAAAGCACTTGCGCAAGTCGCGAGCGTCGATTTAAACCACCAAATCATGTCTGATGCAACCAATAAACGCTACCGATGCTCAAACGGCATCTTGTACAAATGTGGCTCAGCTGTGTGAGCAGAAGTGCTGCCAGGTGTCTGGCAATAAATAGAATAGTGCACAAATGTATTCAGGGATTGCATTTGTTCAGTACAGTGTTGTTCAGTGCAAGATTTTGTTGTTATTTAAACTAAAATAAAGTAAGGGAAAATATTTGCACTAACTGTTAAAAACTAACACTGTATGTAACAATGATAGAGACACTGCTGTTTACATTTTTTAAGTATGACAAAAATATTTTAGTAATGAAATTTAAAGTACATGAGAAATAATTAAAGGAAAGGAAATTTTCAGAAATTTTGCGCTTTCTTGTGCTTGAATGTTAAAATGGCCCTCCTATGAGGTGTCAATCACAGCAATGCCCCCCAGCCAATTTGAGTTTGAGACCCCTGCTTTAGAAGCACACTCACTCTATACATTGTGATAAGAAGCCACATTTATTGAGAGGTTTATCCTCCTTTGTCAAGTTCAATCAATAGTCAACTCAACAGCTGAGTCATCTCAGAAAATGTCCTTCACTATTACTAGCAGTCAGGCAGTAGCGTGTTTACCCACCACGCAAAGCACGCAATTGCGTTGGGCCCCGAGATTTTTCCCTAGGGAGAAATGATTTCCGTATATCCGCTTAAAAAAGCGATCTGGCGCTCTTTAATGTGTCCTGACAGATTAATGACAGTTAAAGAGAAGAGGCAGTCTGACGCACACGTGAACTGATCCTCTCCTCTGCTTTAATACAAGTTACACCGCAAAATAAACATGAATGAACACCTAAAGGTATGTTAAAAGATACAGAACAACTTACCAAAATCCATATCATGTCTCGTGTAATCCCTTACTCAGTGTTCAACCACGGAAAGACAGTAATAAAAAAGCTAGTAAACAAACAAACGTAGCGTCACATTTACCTCAGAACAAGCATATTCAGTGACCATAAACTTGTTAGTCAGCTAGAAAAATTAACTCTAGAGAGGAGCATTTGGCTAAATATATGCACCATATTACATATTAATTATAATTTTTTAATGTTCTTTAATCACCTATATAATGCATGTTTGAATAAATCCGTCAAGTTGACAGCCACCATTTAATTGTTCTATATTTAAGAAAACGAATTGGAGTAGAAATCATTTTAAAGTTAGTAGGCCTATTATAACTTTATTATTATAAAAATTTTAAGTTTGTAAACAAATTGGTTAGTTTTAACCTTCAATGTTAATGTAGTACCAACTGATTCCCATGTGTATTATACAGCATTAGTTGCCATGTACTGTTATACAGTATATCCAAAATAAATGATTGACTCAAATTGCATAACTATGATGATGGCAGGAAATGGTGCAAAACAGAGTCCAAACAGGGTGATATTGTGACATACTGATAAGCCTCATCTTTCCATTGTTAATAATAGTTGCAACTTGCACTCTTAAATGTGCATTGAAAATTGCCAGCTGATAAAACCTATGATCCAGGGACAATATTCATATAACATCTAAGGCTCTTAACTGGCTGAGTTAGATGGTGATTGACACTAAACAGTATAAAATCAGTCCAGTCTCTCCAGCTGTAAATTTCATTGGCTGTTAAAGTCTTGTGTTGCTTATAATAAATTGACATGTTGATAACACACACATACACATTGTTTCAGAATTACATGTAGCCTAGATCAGATGCATTCGATGCATTTAGTGAGTGTGGTGGTGCTTATGGGGTGTCACTCTGGGACGGGTGAGTATGAGGCTGGAAGGGAAAAATCACAGTATACTCACTACAGAAAAGTAGACTACAGACCCCTCAACCCTGCCCCTGAACACGCTTGCTGGGGCCCCCTCCTGGATATTTGGTTAGGGCCCCCAATAACCTAAACACGCCCCTGCAGTCAGGCGATGATGATTGGAACAACCCTGCTAAATATTGTGAAACTGATTCATCTCATTTTTAACTAAATAGCTAAAACAAACATGAATTGATCCAGACTGGTTTAAGCTGATTTGGTGCAGGTCTAGATGGAAACATGAAAAATTTATCTGACCAGTTTTGCTGTTTTACTTGCATGGTCTAATTTTATTTTTTTTCCCTTTTACCTGTTTTTTTATTTATTTATTTATTTTATTTATTACTACTTTTGCTTTTTTACTTACATGATCTAATGTTAATTTAGTCACTGTCACTCTTGCTTTTTACTAGTTTTACTAGTTTTGTTGTTTTACTTGCATGGTCTAATTTTAATTTTGTCACTGACACTCTTTTACTTGCTTTTTACTAGTTTTACTGTTTTACTTGCATGGTCTAATTTTAATTCTGTCACTGTCACTCTTTTACTTGCTTTTTTACTACTTTTACTTTTTTACTTGCATGGTCTAATTTTAATTTTGTCACTGACACTCTTTTACTTGCTTTTTACTAATTTTACTTTTTTACTTGCATGGTCTAATTTTAATTTTGTCACTGACACTCTTTTACTTGCTTTTTACTAGTTTTACTGTTTTACTTGCATGGTCTAATTTTAATTCTGTCACTGACACTCTTTTACTTGCTTTTTACTAATTTTACTTTTTTACTTGCATGGTCTAATGTTAATTTTGTCACTGACACTCTTTTACTTGCTTTTTACTAGTTTTACTGTTTTACTTGCATGGTCTAATTTTAATTCTGTCACTGTCACTCTTTTACTTGCTTTTTTACTACTTTTACATTTTACTTGCATGGTCTAATTTTAATTTTGTCACTGACACTCTTTTACTTGCTTTTTACTAATTTTACTTTTTTACTTGCATGGTCTAATGTTAATTTTGTAACTGTTCTTTTACTTGCTTTTTTACTACTTTTACTTTTTTTACTTGCATGGTCTAATTTTAATTCTGTCACTGTCACTCTTTTACTTGCTTTTATTTTACTAGTTTTACTAGTTTTGCTGTTTTACTTTCATGGTCTAATTTTAATTTTGTCACTGTCACCCTTTTTTTTCTTTTTTTTTTACTACTTTTGCTTTTTTACTTACATGCTCTAATGTTAATTTAGTCACTGTCACTCTTGCTTTTTACTAGTTTTACTGCTTTACTTGCATGGTCTAATTTTAATTTTATCACTGTCACTCTTTTACTTGCTTTTTTACTACTTTTACTTTTTTACTTGCATGGTCTAATTAGGGCCCAAGCGAAAATTCGCGCAGGGCCCTCTTGTTCTTCTAAGGATTATTATTATTTTTTTTTTTTTTTTTTTTTTTTATTTTTTTTTCCGTCTTCCGGGGCTTTTTGGGGCCTTAACATGCTCAAAAACTCTTGAAAATTGGCACACACATTGGAATCCGCGGCCATTAGGACGCCGGAGAGGCTGGTACCCGGGCGTGGCAGGGGGGCTCGACAGCGCCCCCTTGAAAAAAGTCTGAAAATTTGGTCCATATATTAAACACGCTTGCACGTATTAGTATGAAACTCAGTACACATATAGACCTCATCGGGCCGAACAACTTTCGTGCTCTAAGTTAAACACCACGCCAACAGGAAGTCAGCTATTAAGGGTTGTTTGAAAAACGCATGCTCTGGAATTTGATATACTCCTCCTAGACGATTAATCCGATCGCCACCAAACTCGGTCAGCATGAAGTCAAGACACTGATGATTAAAAATTGCCAGGGGATTTTTGATATCTCGAACGGTTTGGCCGTGGCGAGGCAACGAATTTATGGCGAGAAAAAGGAAACAGGAAATGTGTTATAACGTCTGCATACATATATTGATCTTTATGAAACTTCACGAGTGTGTTCGTTATAGGAGTCTGATCACATGGATGTGACTATTGTGAGTCAAAGTTATAGCGCCACCAACTGGCAGCAGGAAGTGTATCACTTTTTGAAATGTTTTGAGATCACCCTCTTATTTTTACCTGATTTGCTTCAAACTTCATCAGTGTAATGTCAATACACAGCAGATGTAGACCTATGACAGGATTTTTGATATTTGAAATATTGTTGCCATGGCAACAGGTCAAACTGTAATAATATTCTTGAGTGTTTTTGAGGCTCTTAACATGCTTCAAATTGCATGAAACTCGACACACACATCAATATTGTCAACCAGTAGACATGGACAAAGCCATAGAAATGGGCGTGGTGGAGGGGCTCAGTAGCGCCACCTTTTGACAAAAGTGGGGGGGTTAGTTTTTCCTACAATCACCAAACTCGGTACACATATTGTTCTCATCAAGCCGGACAATTTTCTAATTTACATTCATTAGCTCCGACCAACAGGAAGTCAGCTATTTTGGTTTGAATGTTAATTTTTTGAAAAAACAGGCTATGAATTTTATACTACTGCTCCTACAGGGTTTATCCAATTTACACCAAACTTTTTTTAACTTGTTGCTAACACATTGAAGTTGTTTAATTGCAAACGGATTTTGGATATCTCAAACGGTTTGGCCGTGGCGAGGCAACGAATTTATGGCAAGAAAAGGGAAACAAAGTGTTATAACTTCTGCATACATTAATTGATTTTGATGAAACTTCGGCTTAGTCTTCGTTGTACAAGGCTGATCACATGGATGTGACTATTGTGATTCAAAGTAATAGCGCCACCAACTGGAAGCAGAAAATGTGTCACTTTCAGCATACATTGAGATCACCCTCTTATTTTTACCTGATTTGCTTCAAAATTCATCAGAATAATGTTAAAACTTGGCACATGTAATCCTTTGAAAATGGGCAGGGAGGAGGGGCTCTATAGTGGCACCTTGTAGTGCAGTAAATGTGGAGTGAATTTGACATAGTCCTTTGATGTTTAACCGTTTTAAGTGCCTATTGCCCGCTGTGCACAGTTGCCCTGAAGCCACCGGGGTGGCGGTGCCACCGGGCTTGGGCCCGCCATCGCTGCTCGCAGCTATATTGTTACTTTTGTAACTGTCACTCTTTTACTTGCTTTTTTACTAGTTTTACTAGTTTTGTTGTTTTACTTGCATGGTCTAACTTTAATTTTGTCACTGACACTCTTTTACCAGCTTTTTACTAGTTTTACTTGCATGGTCTAATTTTAACTTTGTCACGGTCACTCTTTTACCTGCTTTTTTAAACTACTTTTGCTATTTTACTTGCATGGTCTAATGATAATTTTGTCACTGTCACTCTTTTACCTGATTTTTTAGTTTAAATTTTGTCACTTCCCCCATCTGCTATTACACATTTCTGTTGGTTGGTTTGTCGTTTGGGGCTAGTATGGTGTTTAAGCAAAACATAGCTGGTGAGACTAGTCAACCAGCTATAGTCCTGGTGGAGTTTCTTGAAATGTTACTGGTTAAACTAGATAAGAAGCTTAGTGGGACACTAGCAAACCAGTATACATCAGTTTGCCAGCACAGTAGTGTAAAACTAGCACAAAAGAAATACCCTATGGTGTCAGTGTAAAAAATGACCCAAAATTCACATCACATTTTGTGATTTTGCAATGTTGTGAAAGAAAAATCTGTGAAATTGAATTGGCTTGAGGGCCTACAACAATAACAGTGGGAGTATACGCCATCCAGAATGATTGGAACAAGCACTTTAGCAAGCTGGTTCAAACAGAGGTCACCAACAGCAGTAAATTCAGCAGCGAGTGTGAAGTTATGCCCGTGGATGTTTAGCAGCAGACATAACAGTCGAGAGGCCCAAGACACTTCTGTTAACACACCACGAGACCCATGAGTATGAAAAAAATGTAAACGTGGTCAGTTGGGATATACTATATTTATGCTGATTACTAACAATGCTAGATGAATACTTGGTTTGCTGCGTGTGGATCTCACATGGTTTGCTAACTGAAACTATTACAGACTGCTGAGGGATCTATGAGAAAATAAATAAATAGACTGTGCAAAAATGAACTTACAGAGCCAGTGGAGCAGTTGTCAGACTCTTGAACAACATCATACAGCACCGCATCTTTGACGAAGACAGCAATGGCTTTCAAAATAAAGGACACGAACAGGTGCATGTGGATGTAGTTCCGCGTGCAGTGGAGTTTCCTGAGGGAATACAAGGAATACAATCAGCCACACTTACGGACTGAACCTAAAATATGTTAAGCCTGAATGGGAAGTCCCCTGCCCCCTAATTACACCCTGTCCTTGGAACTAATAACGGAAAAAATGACAGCTAATTACACTACAAATGAAATCCTAATTGAGCTGTCCTTCAAAGGGGTTCGTTTAACAGATAATTTGTTGCATTGTGTTGTCCATTTCACACATTGTCATTTCTACTTACTGTAAACATGGGAATTCACAAAATCTGATTTAAAATTCAAAGTAGCTGCTCATGTCCAACATGCTTATTTAATATTTTTGAGCTATGGCATGCAGACAAAATACTGACCTCACTGCATCTACTCTGTGGAAGAAAGAAAGTCATATTTGGAGGGTTTGGGTTTGGAGGCATAAAAGAGTGAGTAAATAATGTCATAATATTCATTTAATGGGGAACTATTCTTTTAAGAATACATCCAGGCACTCTGATATCCCAGAACACCCTGAACATTATTTCTTTTGTTTATATTGTCTATACCTCACACTTGTAGAACAGCTGACACTTTTTTAAACACTGGGTTCTTTCTGAGCGCTGGTGCAAAGAAAAGATTAATATTCTACAGTTTGTTACATCTTTAAAGCTGTCATGCTGTAGAGACCGTTAGATTATAACACAATACAAGACAATACAAAATATTACCAAAGAAAAAGTAATGTTGCTGGGCTTCAACACTTTTTGCAAATTGATTGCTGGGTTCCCTATCAGAATAATCTAAATAAACCCCATTGTCACTCATGACTATGAAAGAAATAATATGTATTTGATTAAAAAAAAAAACAATCATATTGTGGAATTAATAATATTATAATAATATTGTGACACCATTTTCTTCTAGAGCTGCTGTACAGCCAAAATGATGTTCCTTCTATCACTGTAAAGCTTCTTTGACACAATCTGCACTGTAAAAAGCACTATATAAATAAAGGTGACTTGACTTGGAATAGTATTAAAATTTGCAGTCTTCAGTGTCACATGATCCTTTCAAAAATAAATCTAAAATGCTGATTTGGTGCTGAGGAACATTTCTTATTATCAATGTTGAAAACATTTGTGCTGCTTAATAAACGATGCATTTTCTTCAGGATTCTTTGATGAATAGAAAGTTGAACAGAATTTTTTGGAACAACTTTCGATCATTTTAAAGCATCCTTGCTGAAGTAGTAATTTCTGTTAAAAGAAAAAATATTTTTATATGTAATTAATTTAATTGACCTCAAAATTTTTAATGGTAATGTACTTCTCACACAGCTATATTTAAAAAATGTACATAAACTACTGTATTGTCACATATGTAATGTCATTATCTCACCACAAGAGGTATTATCACTGGTCTACTGAATTTGGGGACAAGGAATGCATGTAATGAAGACCTGTAAATAATTTAAAGTAAACATAGCTTTCACTAGCTTATTATTAACTCTTGTGCTGTGTTGAAAACACTGTAACACCTTTGTGTTCCCAGTCAAAACATGTATTTACTTGTTATGTATTTATTTTTGGAACTGATTGATCATAGGCCTCATTGATCTGAGCTTATGCACCTCAGTTTTTGATTGAAAAGAAACACTCAAAACATTATTTGTAGATAAATTTGTCAATATTCAACAAAATATGGAAAATAATTGCACTGTTTATCAAACTAGTGTGCTTTAATGTTTAACAGGTATGTTTGTTTTGAAATGGTGTTAATCATTTGTCAACAAATAAAACCTTATTGAAAAGTGTTACCAGTCATTCTTTTGTCTACCAATTTCATCATTGAAAAGTCTTTTCATATTGAGTTTCCTAGAATTTGTTTTTTGTCTGGTTTTTGACTTACGGTATTGGATTTTCATTTGTCTACCTTCATTGGTGATGTCTTACTTCAATTTGTAATAATTATGTGTCCAGTAAGATGAATTCTAAACAATGTGTGGAAAAGTTACTATTGATTACTCCAGAAATCCAATTGTTTTGTTTCTGTGGCAAAAGCCTGCTGAGATGGGTCAAAAATATTATACATTATAGCAGGCCGAAATCAATGAATCTCGCTTTTGTGGTTACTGCAGCATCTACTTTTCGACTTTTTTAGTTGTAGCTAAAAGTAAAACTCAAAAACATTGGTTTTTATATAAGTTGCCGTTCTCATTGCATAACATTGCAGTTCTCCCTGACTGACTTTAACTTTACATTCATTTGAGTTAAAGGTCAAATCAGTATGTTTCCTTTAACCTAGCACTCATGCACAGGCATGATGTCTCTGGTTTGCTCATTTCACATGCTGTGATCTGACACTATCAGCATGATTTTACAGATACACAGGCCTATGTTGCGTCTCTAGTGTGTGGCCATCTGCAGGATCACCTTGACATATACCACTGACAGATTTAGACACTACAAAATTTTTACCAAGTGTTTCTTGGTAAGGGAACAATTTAATTAGACCGCAGATTGTCTTTCCACCAAGCAATGACAACTTGTGACCCGAGTCATTCAATGGAGTGGGAGCAAGTGTTCAAACCGGCAATAATAACCTGAGGTGTGATCAGGTCTTCAGCCCCTGTCAGTCCCTGAAATCCCACATCAGACTGATATAGTCTTGGTTAAGACTGCTTAAGCCTGCAGTTCAAGTGCAGATAGTGTTAAGAGATGGGATTAGGACTGATTACATTGCTGCAGAGCGGAACATGAGCAGCTTTACTGAGGAGCAGTACTCTGGTGATACACATGAACCTTATTACTGATGGGAATGACAGCATTTAGGGTGGGTTGTGGTGTATTTAAAGCTCAGGTTGGTAATCAGAAGGGGAAGCTATGAACTATCATATTTGTACCCTTGAGCAAAGCACTTTAACCCCAGGATGCTCCAGGGAGGATTGACGCTGTAATAAGTGTGCTGTGAATTGCTGTAAGTATCCGTTTATGACTGTTTACAGCAGAACTTATGCATTTTTATAGGTCAGCCTTGGCGAACTGATGCGAACCAGAGGCAGTCCTGGTTTTTGGAGTCATGTCCCCAAAAATGTCCTCATTTTATAGCACATTCTAAACAGCCTGCATATTACAATGAAAAAAAGCCAGACCAACATAGCCTGTTGGTTAGCAGACCGTACAGTGAATATTTTAAAGAGGCTATAAGAAGGCTATATTGTCATGTATTAATTGCTTTTTTTTATTGCCAATGTGTGAACAGCTTCTAATGAAACATAAAAAACAAGACCTTTCCCCACTTCCTAGGTTGTCTATGAAAGCAAGTATTTTTATGTGAAGGACTCAGGACGTTTTTGCTGGGAAAATCAAAAGGATGTGACATTTACGTGCGCTCCCAAGAGCCTCTCTTCCGTTCAATGACACATATGAAATGAATGCTTATACAATGTTCAGGATAATGCTGAAAGAGCCATTCTGTACTGTCAATGTGTCATGTAAAGAAAAGGGATTATTTCAAACTATAGTCTGACATAGCCAGATCTATATAGTCTATAGTCTTAAACTTTATAACCAAACAGTGCTATTTTAATTACCTCATCTGTCATCATGAGGCTGGTGAATTGCTTGTGCTAACATACTCACATCACTATGATCAGATGCTTTCTTAACTGCTGTTTTCTCATGCTGTCATTTTTTTGTTGTGTTTATTTTGTTATTGAGAGGAAAGTGCACAGCACAGCACGGATGGTGTCAGGATGTTTGTTAAAAATCTATTGCTCAAAGGTATTTCCAACTTCTTTTACTTTTAAGTGAAGAACAAAAAAGAACTTTGTCGTTACGTGTGCATGAGTGCGAGCACAAGCAATAAGTTGCTGGCTGCAGTTCACATAATTGCCACAGGTGTCGCTAATAACAGAGGTTTCTAAATTCTACATACAGTATCGCTACTTTAATCAACAGAGGAGACTGCAAGCTACACTGATTACTTGGTCGATCTTACTGAACTTAACAAAATTACTAATTACTGAAGAACTTAACCTGGACACAATATTATTATCATCAATTATCAATCGTTATCGGTTAGGGGTGTAACAATATATCACAGTACGATATTTGGCGATGCAAAAATGTTACCGTTATGTATTGTAGAGTGAAAGGGCTCCTCATAGTACTGCTGTTGTTACTGACAATGCACGCAACATGGAGGTGGCAGTGAGAGAAGCCGGGTTGTCACCGCATATTAAAGGGATAGTTCACCCAAAAATGAAAATTTGATGTTTATCTGCTTACCCCCAGGGCACCCAAGATGTAGGTGACTTTGTTTCTTCAGTAGAACACAAATGATGATTTTTAACTCCAACCGTTGACGTCTGTCAGTCAAATAATGCGAGTGAATGGTAACTCAATTTATGTTTAACAATTTTTATTGGGTTTTTTCTTAAAACAAGTAGGATTTCAACAGCACATAGTGGATCATATATATACAAAAATGTAATGGCTGTATAATACAAGTATTAACCAAGATAACATAAACCCCACCACCCCAACCCACCCATCCCACCCAACCATCCCTATTGTCCCTATAGATCCAGATCTTCTCAAGAATGATTGTCCGTTGAAGTTATAGTCCAACTAATAATTATAAGAGGAGAATTTACAGGATAGCATAAGTTTGCAAAGTAAGTGGTCGCCTGACCAGCAATGGAAAGGGTGGAAGACATTAAATCATACTAATAAAAATAAAATATTACTAAGAGTAAGCATTCAATGTAAAAAAAAAAAAAAAGGGGGGGGGGGGGGGGGATGGGTGCTGCCGCAAAACTATGATGATAATACATTAATCATTCTTATTTAATGGAGTTTGCAAGTTCTCATAGTACTCCAGAAAGGGGGTCCAGATCTTTCTGAATGTTTGGATAGAGCCTTTAAGGGTATATCTGATCTTCTCAAGTTTTAGAAAATGCATTACATCACAAACCCATCTTCTGAAGCTAGGGGGTGCTTGTTCCTTCCAGGAGAGTAGGATGAGACGCCTAGCAATCAAGGAAGTGAATGCTATAATTGGGCTGTTTTGGGGGAGAATTTCAGGGATAAACCCAAAGAGGGCAGTTACAGGGTTGGGGATAATGTTTTTTTGAAGCATAATATTGTAGGCGCCAAAAATATTGGTCCAGAACGTATTTAGTCTAGGGCAAGACCAGAACATATGTATACAATCTGCTGGCTGGCCTTTACAGCGAGGGCATGAGGGATCGACATTAGGAAAGATTTTCACCAACCTTGTCTTAGTCAAGTGTACTCTTAAAACTATTTTAAGTTGAATCACGTTGTGCCTGGCACAAGGAGAGGAGGTATGAATTGAGTCAAGCACAGCCTTCCAATGATCATTTGTAAATTCCTCCCCGAAATCGTTCTCCCACGAACTCCTGACATCTTGCAAAGAATGTGGGGAGACATTGCTGATACAGAGAGTAGAGATTAGGCCTTTACGTGAAGGGGGTAATGAGAGAATATGATCGATTGTATTGCTCGCTGGAAAGTCTGGAAAGGAGGATATATTTTTCTGGACAAAGTGTTTAATTTGGAGAAATCTAAAGAAGTGGGAAGGAGGTAAGTCAAATAATTGAGAGAGTTGGGCAAAAGACACAAACTTGCCATCTACATAGAGACTAGAGATAGAATTTATGCCCTTCGAGGCCCAAGTTCTAAAGGTCGAGTCTGTGAGAGAGGGGGGGAAACTATAATTATTCTTTATGGGAGAATACACCAACATTGTCTGCAACTTGAAGTGTCTTCTGAATTGAGACCAAATTCTAATAGAATGACAGACCACCGGGTTAGCACAAAATTGGCTTCGAGGTGGGGGGCGTGGGGCACAAAGCACGGCGCCCGGATCAAATGGGCTAGAGGCAATCTCCATCCGTATCCAGGCCCCATTCCCACTGTAGCCCCCCGCTCCCAACCAATGCAGCATTGTCTTTATATTGCATGCCCAATAATAGTAAATAAAATTGGGTAAAGGTAGACCGGCCAACTTTTTAGGTTTTTGGAGGGCGCTTCTTTTGATTCTAGGCGGTTTGCCATTCCAAATAAAGGAGGATACATTACTCTCCAATAAACTGAAGAATGATTTTTTAATCAGAATGGGGATATTTTGGAAGAGGTACATAAATTTTGGTAATATAATCATTTTAATAAGATTAATTCGTCCTGCTAGGGACAGCGGGAGATTCATCCATCTAGCCATATCTTTTTTACATTTTTCAAACAAGATATTAAAATTTTTAGTGAAGAGGGAAGGAAAAGTTTGAGTAATCTCTACCCCGAGATACTTAAAGCCCTTGTTAACAATTCTAAATGGGAAATGTGATGCCGGTATTAAAGTGGCTGCATTGTTGAGAGGGAACATTTCACTTTTTTCAAAATTGATTTTATAGCCGGAGAGGTTTCCGAATTGAGTCAGAATGTTGAGAATGGAAGGAACAGAGCCCAGTGGGTCTGAGACATATAAGAGGATGTCATCTGCATAAAGGGATGTTTTATGTAGAAGGCCCCAAGGCTCTATGCCCCGGAAGTCCTCAGATTGTCTAAGAGCAATGGCCAGTGGCTCGATGGCAATGGCAAAAAGTAAAGGAGATAAACTGCAACCTTGACGTGTGCCTCTGCCTAGAGAGAAGTACTCTGATTGCTGTCCATTAGTAATTACTGTGGCAGAAGGGTGAGAGTAGCAGAGTTTTATCCAGGAGATAAAGAAGTCTCCAAATCCGAATTTCCTTAAAGTTGCAAACAAATATTGCCATTCAACCCGATCTAACTCTTTTTCAGCGTCAAGAGATATAACAATTTCCGGAGAGCGGGATGGGGGGGAATAAACAATATTTAGGAGTCTTCTGAAATTTGAACTAGAGTGCCTATTTAGAATGAAGCCAGTTTGGTCTTCTGTGATAATATGTGGAATTACTGTTTCCAATCTAGCCGCCAAAACCTTAGATAGAATTTTATAATCCACGTTCAACAGGGAGATTGGGCGATAGGAGGAGCATTGAAGTGGATCTTTTCCCCCTTTGGGTAGCAAAGTAATTGCGGCTTGTCGCAGGGTAGGTGGGAGCTGCCCGGATGATAGAGATTCATTAAACATAGTCTGGAGCAGAGGGCATAGCATAGGTGCAAATTTTTTGTAAAATTCGGAGGAATACCCATCCGGACCAGGTGCTTTGTTGCTTTTAAGAGAGTTGATAGCTTTTAGAATCTCTATATTGGAGATTGCACCTTCCAGTAGTGGTTTTTGTTCAGATGAAATAGAGGGAAAGTGAAGGTTTTCAAGGAACTGATTGAGCTGAGAAGGGTTACCCTCACATTCGGAGCTATATAATTTACTGTAATATTGTTTAAAAATATTATTAATTTCCAGGTAGTCTGTTCTGGTCTCCCCCGTTTGATCATAAATCTTGGGAATAAGGTGAGATGATTGGGCCTGGCGAGCTTGTTGGGCAAGTAGCCTGCCAGCCTTATCCCCGGATTCATAAAGTTTAGATCTCACTTTAGTAAGTAAATAAGATGCCTTATCTGTGGAGAGTAAATCATATTCTGTCTGTAATCGGAGTCTCTCTTTGAAAAGTGTTGGGGATGGAGAGGAGGAGTATTGATTATCAATCTCTGCAATAGCTCGTGAGATATCCTTGAATTTTGAGTCTCTTGTTTTTTTTGTCCTAGAAGAGTATTCAATTATTTGTCCCCGTAAATAGGCCTTGAGAGTTTCCCAAAAGGTAGAATGAGAGATGTCTGGGGAGGTATTAGTTTCAATAAAAAAGTTAATTTGGGAGGAAACATGATTTACAAATTGTTTATCAGCAATGAGGAGGGGGTTAAGCCTCCAATTGCGGGATGGTCTAAGACAGTTAGGTAAGCCTATGTGAAATGAGACAGCACCATGGTCTGAGATGGTGATGCTATGATAAGAGACAGAGCTAACATATCCCAGCAGTCTATCATCTACAAGAAAGTAGTCAATACGAGTATAGGTGTGATGGACATTAGAGAAGAAGGAAAAGACTTTTTGATTATTAAATTTAAATCTCCAAATGTCCGAGACACCATTATGAGCTACAAAATCATTGATAATTTTCGCGGATTTAGTGAGGGGTTGAACCTTGTTTGATGATCTGTCTAGTACAGTGTTGAGTACACAGTTAAAGTCCCCCCCTATTATTAACTTATAGTTATTGTCACAGGGGATAGCGGAGAATAATTTGTTAAAAAAGTTGTAATCATCATAGTTAGGAGCGTACACATTAATCAAAATAACAAGATTGGTGAATAGTCTGCCTTTTACAATGACGAATCTTCCATTTTTATCAGCAATCACTTCTTCAGCTTGAAAGGGAATGTCCTTATGAACAAGGATTGCTGTCCCTCTGGCCTTAAAATTAAATTTGGAGTGGAACACTTGCCCAACCCAGCCCCTTTTAAGATAGTTGATATGGTCATTCTTAAGGTGGGTTTCCTGTAAAAAGGCTATGTCTGATTTTAGTTGTTGTAGGTAGGATGTTATTTTTTGCCTTTTCAACCAGGTATTCATCCCCTTGGTGTTTAGAGAAACAAAATGAATGGGCCGATTTTGGTTGGAACTAGTTTTGGATGTCCTCATTCAGTAAATTATGGGGGTGTAAATAAAGTGCGGCCGCATAAGCAGGGAAGGGGAACGAAAAAAAAAAAAAAAAAAAAAAAAAACATCTGGAAGGGGACAGGGAACATGAAAAGAACTCAAAGCTACCAGCTTAAAGAACACCAAACTTACACTAGAACTCTGTTTTACAAAGAAACAATGCAGTTAAGACTATTACATATTCTAACATGTTTGTGCAAAGACGCTATGTGACAAATATAAACAATTAGAACAACTGAGAGCTGTAGCCCTCAACATAAGTGAATATTTATGTGAGGTAGACAGAACAGCTATAGCATTTGGAGGAAAATGCAACGGGAGAACAGGGAACTGTCCAGGGACCTTCATTTCCGTATGCCAATGCTAGAGTTTGTGTCTGAGTGTGCGTGCAAACGCGCAGAAATGGGGCATATACGAACGCGAGCGCGGTTGTAGGGAAGCGCGTCCACCTCAGTAATCCATCATGTAAATCAGGGAATGGTTGATTTCCGGATTAGACAACGCAGAGTGATGAAAACACAAAGCTCTCCAGCATCAGAAAGTCCACCTTTAACTCAGAGAAATTCTAACGGCGTCAAAATTAGTGTTTCACGAAGTAGAGGAAGTAGAAGGAATACCTGGCCGATTATTTTGCAGAAAGGCTGAAACTTCTTCAGGGGAGGCGAAAGTTACTTTCTGACCGTTTTTGTCAGTGACTTGAAGTTTGGCAGGAAAAAACATCCGATATGCTAATCCAGCGTTTCTCAGCTGCGATTTCACTGTATAGTACGCTGTTCTTTTCTTGGAAACCTCCGCGCTGTAGTCGGGGTAGATGTGTACCTCAGAGCCGCGAAAGGAGAGGGGCCCAGTCTCTCTAGCCAGTTTCAGGATGCGCTCTTTGTCCTGGTAACGGTGAATCCGTGCAATGAAAGGGCGCGGTGGGTCATCCTGTTTCCTGCGAGAAAAGGCTACTCTGTGCGCCCTGTCAACGGATGGAGGTGAGGAAAAAGCTTCCTCGCCAAAAATTTCAGCCAAGAATACCTCCATGTAAGCTGTAGGCTGCGATCCCTCAACTTTTTCAGGTAAGCCGGTTACCCGGATATTATTGCGCCTCGATCTATTTTCAAGATCGTCTGTCTTAAGTTTGAGGGCCTCGTTATCTTTGGACAGAGTCGCGCAGGTCGCTTCCAGGGTCAGCAGTCTGGATTCCATGTCGTTAAGTGACGTTTCCATCTGTTGGATGGTCTGGTCATGCCTATCAATCGTTGCTCGGTCAGCAGAAAGTTGAACAGACAATTTGGTTATAATGCGGTCCTCCATTGAGTTGAGGAGTTTTTCCATATCAGCCAGGGTTAGCGGCGTGTTATTAGCAGCATGCGGTTCATTTTGATTAGCCTGCGAACCGGCATCGTGATTATCATCAGATGAGCCCTCTGCGGGTTGGTTTTGCTTTTTGGTCGGTTTCCCCATGATTAATATGCATTCACACAGGCTTGCTCAAGTTGACTGTAATAATAATGCGTGTAATAGTCGAATTTAGAGAGGATTTCAACAGAGCTCTCCCTAGCTTGCGACCTACCACAACATCGCCCAAACCGGAAGTCCCGGTAACTCAATTTATAAGAGTCAAAAAACATGCATAGACAAATCCAAATTAAACCCTGCGGCTTGTGACGACACACTGGTGTCCTAAGACATAAAACGATCGGTTTGTGCGAGAAACCGAACAGTATTTATATAATTTTTTACCTCTAATACACCACTATGTCCAACTGTGTTGGGTTTAATTTGCATTTGTCTATGCATGTTTTTTGACTCTTATAAATTGTGTTACCATTCACTCACATTATTTGACTGACAGACGTCAACGGTTGCAGTTAAAAATCATCATTTGTGTTCTACTGAAGAAACAAAGTCACCTACATCTTGGATGCGCTGGGGGTAAGCAGATAAACATAAAATTTTTGGGTGAACTATCCCTTTAAGGGTGTGTCTCAATCAGCTCTCTAGTTCAGTAAGGGTTTCGTGCACACATCGAATCTTGCAAGCAGATTTAAATGTTTCTCGTGTCAGTCTCTCACTTGGTCGTGTGAGAAAAGTCGTGGTTTCCTTTCACCACAGAGCCACAGCAACAGCTGTGTTCACGGAAAAGCAAAATATGCTTGCGATGCTTAGCTTTAAGAAGTTCTGTCTTAGGCTTCTTAATTCTAAGTTCATGTTAAATGTAACTTCTTTTTTTTCAGTGACAGACAGACCTATTCAGCTGTTAATTTGAATACAGAAGGTTTTTATTAAACCTTGAAATGTGATCTTGTATGTACAACAAAGAAAGTTACTGAAATTAATGTTTTTTAAATAAATATGTTATTTGAATTTCAGTTTCATTTTTAAAATTCTGTTCAAAATATTGTGATACGTATCGTATCGTGAACCCAGTATCGAGTTATGTACCGTATCGTGACCTGAACATATCGTTACACCCCTATTATCGGTTTCTATTCATGTTAAAGGGTTATTTCAGTCAAAAACAAATATTCTGTCTTTAGTTGCTCACTGTTAAAGGTACAATTTGTAAGATATTCGCAGTAAAATATCCAAAAACCACTAGGCTAGTGTTATATATTTTGTCCAGCTGATTACTAACAATATCTCTAATGTTTTCAACTACTTGTAAATCATGAGAAAATTCCCATTCTAAACAGTGACACGGGGCAGTGCAGTCGCCTGTCAATGATGTCAGTTACCCTTTGTTACCGCCTTTACTGACGTAGAAACCACATGACAACAGTGTCGTGGACAAATGCGGAAGTAGTGTCTAGCGTCCAGCAAACCACTAGCTTGCTTCAAGCAGTTCCTTATTTATTTCTTGCACGTTTTATGGTGGATTGTGTTACTTATTTATGGAACATAATTACTGTTTACCATCTGCCGCTGGTTCTGTCGACAAGGACAGCTCCCGTAAACGTAAGCGTACGGGCCAACCAAACGACCCAAGAAGAGTTTGGGACAAGAGGAGAGAAAGAGCGAGGATCAATATCGGTGTTGCATTTTATAGATGGAGAGAGCTTCGCGACAAACTTCACCTAGAAAGAGATGCCGATCTCGCTTATGTTTTACTCAACAGGTGAGTTGTTTTGATTCGTATCTTTACAGAAATTATAACGATTATAACGATCAACACGATTAGTATTATGGGGCATACACGCCAAACGCGGGGCATCGCGTCTCTAGACCCGCGCGAGGACGCGTCTGATCCATTGTTTATACATTTAAAAAAACTTTACCTCATCCGTTAAATCCATGATTTATCTTTCCGTCTGATTGATGGCCGTCAGCGGTTGGGTAGAAGACAACAAATCCCATCATTCCACGCACCTTCTTAGCGTCATCAAACCACGCGATTGTTATTGTATTAGTAGTGCGCCCTCTAGTGGCAGGTCCTACAAATTGTACCTTTAAGTTGTTCCAAACTCATAAAACTTTAATTCATCTTCGAAGCGCAAATAATATATTTAATGAAATCTGAGCGCTTTCTGTCCGTTCCCCCAAACTCTGTTGGTTCAAAACATTCATAAAGAGAACTTTAAAACAGTCCATATGAATAGAGCGTTTTAATCCAAATCTTCTGAAGAGACATGATTGCTTTATATGATGAACAGGTTTAATTTAAGCTAAAATCCAACACACACACACACACACACACACACACACACATCTTAACTATATCGTGGGTGAGATACAGGTATGTATTCCAATATGAATAATAAAAACTAAACTAAACAATAACACTTGCAACAATTACATTTGCAGAAAGTACATACTTTAAATACTCAAAATAAGACTAAAATGCAAATTTATTGTCTTCATTTTTTAATTATTAATTATTATTAATTATTATATTACCCACAAATAAAAAACAAAACATGCAAAATTTATTGTCCTCATTTTTGAATTCATAGAACCGATATTCCAGTGATAGTATTTTGACAACTGAACTAGGAAATGTCCCTGGTTTCCATTTCAGAAATCTGGTCACCTTATTATGAACAAGATACATCCATAGCAGTTACTACATGAGCCACCAAAACAGCATCATAAATAGCCTAATCCACTACAAACGTATGCAATGTTTAATTCATACATAAATAATGTTGACTATATGTTTTGAATGCTTACTTGGTGCCATGTAAATGGTTTTAAATGGTGTTTGTGGTTTAAAGTATCACATGGGTTTATTCATGAGCACTCTAATTCTCTAATGGCAGGGAGTCTTCTTTGGTTTAGATGAAATGTGTGTGATGGAAAATACATGTAAGAAAGCTCTTATCTCTGTCATTAGCAGGGAGTTCTGCCTCTAGTGAGCCAGATCAATCACTGTAGTCTCACGACGGAAGCATGTTGTTCGCTGCTTAATCCTCGACAGCTTCAGTGATTCAGTGACTCGCTTCATGAAACCCCATGGTGCATTTAGGGTTGGCTTTAACCGCTAATGAAGCACTGTTTTTTGTGTTTAAAGCCTGTTAACCATTAGCTTAATCAAAATGTCATCCTTGATATATATATATATATACCTTGTATTTGTAACCTGTTCTTGGACACTGTTCATGCAATTAATTTATAAGAAGATGTTAAAATAAGTAAATGATATTAGCTCACTCTCAGTTCATTTGAACTGCCATTTTTCCTAGAAATAATTGCCTTGGATGGGTTCTTTAAAACTAGTTAAAGCAAATACGATACTAGAACAAACATAATACATCTAAAACAATTTTACTTGTGTCCTTGTCACATGCATGTACAGTAGTTACTATAGTAATAACTATAAATTATGCATAATTACATGCATCTAACCCTAAATCAAAACCCTATTCTTAACCCTAACTCTATAGTAAGTACATTTAGTTAATTAATATTACTCAGTGCATAAATGTATAATTACACTGTAACAAGGACAACAAAATAAAGTCTAACCACAATGTCTTGGCAAGGGTTAGATCTATATGTAAGCATAGTTTGACAAATATAGAATTTCTTACCTGAATATACAAAGTATTACAATGGCAGTAGTGAGAGAAATGAGAGAAACACTGTGTCCAATGGTGTAGCCAATCTTTACCGACCTGAAGAAACTATCCTGCAAAAGAAAAGAAAGAATGTGTTCACTAGTTAAAATAGCACTGGAATCAGTTTAATTCTGAGTAATTCTGAGAATTGAAGAATTGAAAAGTTTTTTATTTCAAACAAATGCTGTTCTTTTAAACTTTTTTTTTTATATTTAGTTCTGTTCAGTTTGATCGTGTTTTAGTTTTCCCTGTTCCTGTTTGCCTGTGTTCTATTTCCTTATTAGTTTCCATAGTTACTCATCTGTTGTCACAGTTTCTAATAAGATACTTACCTGTTTTTGTTGATCTCCATCATCATCGTGCAATTTACTACAGCAACTAAACGTTACACAATAACATTTCACAATAGTTCTGTTTTACTGTGTTCGATCAAATAAATGCAGCCTAGGTGAGCATAAGAGACTTTTTTCTAAAGCATTACAAATTTGTAATGACAGTAGTGTATAAAACCTTTTGATTAAGGTGTTATATTTCTTAAAGGTCCCATTCTTCGTGATCCCATGTTTCAAACTTTAGTTAGTGTGTAATGTTGTTGTTAGAGTATAAATAAAATCTGTAAAATTTTAAAGCTCAAAGTTCAATGCCAAGCGAGAAATTTTATCTAACAGAAGTCGCCTACATTGAACGGCCAGTTTGGACTACATCCCTCTACTTCCTTCTTTAATGACGTCACTAAAACAGTTTTTTGACTAACCTCCGCCCACAGGAATACACAAGAGTTGCGTTTGTAGAGTGTGTTTGTCGCCATGTCGTCGAAACGCTGTTATTTTCATCCCGCAGTCCAATCACCGGGTCTGATTCCGGCTCAAATTGATAGGGTAAAATTAAAGACATGTTTACAATAACACTGAGCGCGTGCATCTCCACGTTATGGTAAGAGGCGTGACCTTTCCGGGCAAGGTTCGCTAAGGTGCTGTCGAATCACAACACAGGAACCGCTGGCACAATCAAAACTCGTTACGTATTTCTGAAGGAGGGACTTCATAGAACAAGGAAGTCATCAGCCCGTTTTTATGACAGTGGAAACAGCGGTATACAGATAAGTAAATTATGTGAAAAATACTGTGTTTTTTTACACGCGAAACATGAACACATGTTATATTGCACACTATAAACACAATCAAAGCTTCAAAAAACCACGAAAAATTTTAACTTTAACATCACTGTATGCACTTTCTAGCAAACCATTCTTTTAAAAGCAAGACATTTACATTTTGCCTTGGTCTAAAAAAAGTACTTCACATGCAGTATGTTAGTATTGTGTTCAATAAAAGATTTTGCTACAAGATTTTGAATATAAGATTTTTAAAAAGCACACTGCTATCAGTATGTATGACAACAAGGGTCAAAACATGCATTCACTGCCCCTCAAAAAATCTTCACAAACATTACAGCTCATAAAAACAACAACCTTGGTATCTGACCCTAACTCTTTTTGTCCATTTTATCGGATCCTGATGTCTGTAAAGGAGGGTTCTTACTCAAGGTTATCTTTTTTGTGGGAAGAATGGGTACTGTGCTGTCTCTCCCACGCAAATCACCTGCGTAGAGCGTATTTTAAATAACCCCCTCTATAGTCTTTGACCAAAGTCAAATATAAAAACCTGAACATGGCAACAAGGAGCATCAGACACTCATCAACAAGAACATAAAATTCCTTTTAAGTCCCATGCCCACATATTCCCACTGGCGTGCTGATTACCCATCCTGTTGATGTGAAAACATGCTGGGAAAGCTTTCATCAAAGGGCAAAGGTCATTTGTTCTTCACTTAACTACACTGTGCCCAAAAGATCAAGGTGTTTCATGTTATATAATCACTGCTTCAACGATGGCTTTTTTGTGTGTTTACAAATACATCCAAGGAATACGCCGATGTGCATCACTAAATAAAGGAGCTATTATGTTTGGACTTGTTAGTTTGCACTAGGCAATAAAAGGCAGACTGGAAAAGGAGGCTGAGAGGTTGACTGAAAAAGGGTGAACGGTAAAGCTTGTTTTATGGGGGTGAGGAACACTCATCATAACATGTGAACGATCACTTTGCGTAGGCTAAAAGTTCAATACGTCAAGAGTCGAAGCATTTCAGTGTTGTATAATGCCAGTGGAGTTGAAAACACTAGTTTGACTTAACTTTCCTAAGATATTTTGCATGTATGATCCTCGCTCTCTAAAGTCTTCTAATCACCTTTAACGATAGTAAACTATTTTAGCCATGAGGACTGTCTAAAATAAATTTGCATGCACCTCAGGTGGCAATTTATTCACAGTGGAGGAGAAATTTCTGTGATACTACGAACCCAGGAATGTGCTGCTTACGTGGTCAGACATATAATTGTCAGCTGTAAACAAGCTTTCTGTTATTGCTTGGACGAATTCATATTTAATTTAACAATAGGAAAATAATATCTTATTTATAGGGATGTAATGGTACACTAATTCATCACGCAAATTTTCAGTACGTCTTATGGTTTGGTACGCATATGTACACAATGAATACAGCATTGTAGCCTAACCACCATTAACCACCAATAAATGCAATAAGCTCAGTGTTTTGCTATTTTCGATAAGAAACAGGTTTCATCTTTCAAATTCTGTCCATTTTATCATGAAATTTAAACTATAAATGCCATTTTGATGCTCTTTAATGTGGCATGACAGATCACTGTTCAAGTTCAAGTGACAGCGCGGGTGAACGTGATCATCGCTTCTTTAATACTAATTACAAAATAAACATGAATGAACATCTGAAGGTATACAGCTACAACTTAATGAAACGTATCATATCTCATGTAATTGCTCAATTAGTGTTTCAGCGGCGGAAAGACATCAATGAAACAATATAAACAATAAACAATATGTGTTATAAACAAAATGTCATGTCACGTAGCATTACATTTACCTTAGGCAAGTCATTCAGTGTCTACAGCGTGTTAGTCTGCTAGAGAAATTCTTCCGTTAAATATATGCACTATATTAGACTATATACTCATTATATTTTACTTAACCTGTTAGTGATGTCTTGATTATTACACAGCCACTGTGTAAATGATTATATTTCAACAATGAATTGGAGTAAAAACATCATTTTATAATTAGATTTATAAATTAATGCAAAAACTGCCTTATGCGCAGTTTAAAGGTGCCCAAGAATGCTTTTTCACAAGATGTAATATAAGTCTAAGGTGTCCCCTGAATGTGTCTGTGAAGTTTCAGCTCAAAATACCCCATAGATTTTTTTAAATACATTTTTTTAACTGCCTATTTTGGGGCATCATTAACTATGCACTGATTTTTTCAGCGCGCCGCCCCTTTAATTCGCGTGCTCCCTGCCACACGAGCTCTCGATTATATTACAGCACATTTACAAAGTTCACACAGCTAATATAACCCTCAAATGGATCTTTACAAGATGTTCGTCATGCATGCTGTATGCATGCTTCGAATTATGTGAGTAAAGTATTTATTTTGATGTTTATATTTGATTCTCTATGAGTTTGAGGCTGTGCTCCGTGGCTAACGGGCTAATGCTACACTGTTGGAGAGATTTATAAAGAATGAAGTTGTGTTTATGCATTATACAGACTGCAAGTGTAAATGAAAATAGTGACAGCTCTTGTCTCCGTGAATTCAGTAAGAAACGATGGTAACTTTAACCTCATTTAACAGTACATTAGCAACATGCTAACGAAACATTTAGAAAGACAATTTACAAATATCACTAAAAATGTCATGCTATCATGGATCATGTCAGTTATTATTGCTCCATCTGCCATCTTACCTAGTCTGTTGATTCACCTGTGCAGATCCAGACATTACTGGCTACCCTTGTCTTATGCCTTTCATAATGTTGGGAACATGGGCTGGCATATGCAAATATTGGGGCGTACACTCCGACTGTTACATAACAGTCGGTGTTATGTTGAGATCCGTGTGTTTTATATCGCGTTCATTATCGCAGATGAATCGCCTCCGATAATGAACGTGATATTGCGTGGCTTATCAGTGATCTACGGCTCTGTCTATTAAATGCTGCTCCATTTGAAAGCAGGTGATGGCGATTTAGCGGTAATCAGGGAACCGGCTTTACTGACGAAATGTGCGTGAGAATCGCATGCGATATATCGCCCAGCCCTACTATCCGCTAGCTGCCGGTCCCCTGAACACACTGTAAAAAACGTGGCCTCTGTAGTCGCCACAAGCTCCGAAAACGGCAATAAAAACAAACTCGCCCACAAAACATAATAAACATGCTCCAGCCAATAACCGACAAGAATATTTTAAATGCGCGTTCATGACTGTTTCAGGAAGCGAGGGGAGGAGGAGGAGGGAGGGTCTAGCTAGCCTCTGTTTTGTTTGACAACACTTCGAACGTCAACAGGAAGTTACTCCGCCCAGGATCACTTAGAGCACCTTTAAATATCCTGTTTAAAAATAAGAAAATTGACATGCTATGGTTGAAATGGTTTTCTGTCTAGCATTTTATCTTTCAAAAGGATGGATATCATTTAAAAAATGAGGAAATTATCATATACTTATTTTCGAGTAAGTTAGAAATAGTTTCAAAAAATTACATGATTTTGTTCTCTTATTTCTATGTCTTCTTAATAGCTCCCATTCACTGTAGTAGAGTGGTAAAGTGATCTTTTTCTTGTAAACAGTTTCCAGCATTTCAGTAATAAAAGTGTCCATTTAAAATGTGTGCACATTACTGTGAAACACAACAGTTACCATATGGTGCTTGGCAGTGGTCGAAAAAGGATTTAGACAATGACTTTTGAACTGACCCCTTCTTGTAAACTTAGAAATGTGGATTCAGATGGCATTTAAATTAACACACGACCTTGGTATTCATCAAAACTAGTAAGTAATTCAACCAGGAATTTTTACGCAGATGGTTGGAGAAAAAAAAAAAACTGGGATGGAAATACAAATGACTGACTAGCCCCTATACTGTAAATGTTAAAATTACCTTACGTCCCCATGAGAAACAATTACTCTTTGAAAAGAGCTTTTGTAAACAATTTGTACTTACATCGTCAATACTGCCATTCAGATTATAGCCACAATACACTGCGATTTCCATCGGGTCCATCTGAGTCCAGCCATCAGCAGTGCAAGTCTTTGAGAGGTTACCTGTGTGAAAAATGTAAAGGTCATTAACCTCAAGATACACATGCTGGCTGCTCTATTTAGAAGTTGCATCTGTTTATTACTCTTTTGACTTTAACTAAAACAAAGTGAGCCCTGAGAGCTGGCGTCCTGGAGTGAGTCCACACAAAGTTAAATGGCATTGTGGAATAAATCAGAGAAATGCTGGGCCACGTCACCCCTCTCGCTGAGGTGTTTCTTGGCACTTCTCAATGCACAGTGGCCCACTGAATGCAAAACTCTGCATCCAATCAATACGCAATGAGACCCAACTGAGCACTGTGATTCAGTGAGAGCATTGTTTTGATCTATGCTGTATACAAATTTAAATAATGAATTATTGAGATGCTTGGGAAAGAAATTTTTTTTTAGGTCTTAAGATTTAAACAGAGTTGGGGAAGTAGTTAAACTACAGTCAAAATACTGTTTGAAAAGGTAGTTAACTGCATTATAAGTTTTGAACAAAATTAGTGAACAACATTTAGGTTACTTAAGGGACAATTACATTTTGTTTACGTTTTTTTTTTACATGTATGTTCTGTTTAGTTCCTGTTATGTCTGTTTGTAGTTTGTAGTTTGTTCCATTTGTAACTCATTGTTATTCATTCTGTTCAGCTGTTCCTGTTTAGTTCCCTCATTACTCTTCATGTATTCAAGCCCTGAGTTGTCCTTAGTTCTTTGTCATGTATCGTCTTTGAATTAAGTTGTTGTGTTATCTGATTCTCCTGAGTTCTTCTGTAATTTCCTAAGTGTGATATTAAAGACTATTGTTATATTTCCTGTGCACTACATTACCACAGCCACCAAGTAACATTCAGTTTTTTTAATATATTTTGTAATTTCATCAGAGCCACTTTTTTCTCTCACAAAAATTACCCTGACAGTTTGACAGTTTTAAACTTAACCTGATAAATTTATACTAAATACAACAAAAACATCCTAATTTACACAACCAAGTCAAAAACAGTACATATACTATGGATATTTAAATTTGTCAATCATTTTTTTAAATCTGTTCATTTACATGAATCATTCAACATAACCAATTCACAAGAATGAGTCAGGCTTTCCAATGCTACATATGAGAGAGAGAGAACTGAATCAGACTTTCCAACTTTATATATGCGAGGTAAAACCATTTAGGATGAATTATTCACTAGAATTAATCAGATTTTAGCCACACATTTGTAAGGGATCATCTGTTTCTATGTGTCATTAAAACCTTGAGTTTGTTCAGTTCGAAATCAACATACACTATGTCTGCGTCTGAAAACTTGTTGCCTTGCTGCCTTTCAGGCAATGACTTTGTAGGCAGCATTTAGGCATGAAGGTACCTCGCAAAACTGATTTCAGACACTCGATTCAAAATTTAAAAAAAAAAAAACTTTCAGATGCAGCCTATGGAGACTGTCCTCCAAAAAACGACCCTATAGGTCGTTTTTTCAAGCACCTTATTATGACCTATATTTACGTTTTAAAGTCATGCACTCTCTAGCTGGCGTAAAAATAATGACAGTGTCTTGTTACGTCATCATGAAATGACATATGACCATCGTTACCAATCAAAATGCGTGTTCATTTAAATGCAATGTGTGGACTTTTAACACGGTCCCTTACCCGCCATTTGTCCTATTTCCATTTAGCTAAACTAATTTTTTTTATTAACGACTACACCTACCCCATCCATAAACCTACCCTTAGTGATTTATAGTACATATTCACTTTATGAGCACATGCGTTCCCTGGGATTGAATCCACGATCGTATGATCACATGATTGCATATAGTTGTAAATTGCAATGTTCTATCAATTGAGCGCGAAACCCGAAATATGACACAGATAAAAGTTAAAATGAAAGTGTCCCGTTGTCGATAGGGGCACAACTTTAGTAAACGTTCCTATGGGTCGTATTTCAGGGAAGTGACAAACAACCTATATGGCCGTATTGGTTGGAGGACATGTTGGCCTATGAGACTTAAAACCATTTAAGATTAATTGATTCATTAGAACAATCTGAATTTCCAATTCTACATTTGGGAGAGAATAATTTAGGATGAATTGATTCACTAGAAAGATCAGACATTCCAACTACACATAATGGCTGCGTCCCAATTCATAGGCTGCATCCTTTGAAGGCCACATTCGAAGGCTGATTGCGTCACCATGGCGTGACGAAGTCTGTCCCAATTCGAAGGTTCCTTCAAATGCGGCCTCCAAATGCATCCTTCCTTTCCCGTGAAATGAAGTATACAACAGATGGATCCTTCACAGCCTTGCCTACCCCGGAAATCATTGTGCACCAGTGACACAATAATTTTTTTAGAGAAATTGCCGAATTACACTTTTAAACTTAATTATTGGATTTCAAATTGCCTAAATATCTAATAATACAAATGTAAAAATAAAAAAAGACTTACATATTGCACTAGATACTCATTGAAAAAAAAATTGTTACTGGAAAAGCTATAGTACTTTGAAAACAGCTGAATTACTGTTAAACTACTTAAAAATTGAATTGAGACTAATAAACTAGTGTTCAAATGATTATGAGATAATTTACCTTGGATTATACCACAATCTATGACTCAATTAAGAGCCTTTTATATAAGAAAAAGGGAGACATTCAAGGACTAGGTATGGGTATCCCATTACAATGATGCATTTAGAGAGAGAATTGTCTTATGGTCCACAGATTTTGAAAAATATGATGTATACTTCAGGAGGAAGGACACTTAATTCCTCCTCAGTGAATTCATAGCAGATCCTGTGTTACAATGCCACATATTGATCCAAAACAAGCCAATCAATTTTACTCAGGCTTGAATTAAAAAGACTGTAGGTGCATGAGTCCCTGTGTGTTTTTTCTTCAATGCGCTTGTTTTGTGAACACTGAATGAATGAAAAAAGCAATGCAGTTTCATAACATTAAAAAAATGAACATTGAATAGAGGCATACAACAGAGCTCTGAAATAGAAACATACTTTTAAAAAACAACAAATTACTTTCCAAAAAGAACAAATGCCAGCAGAAACAGCTTAAATGCATTAAATCTAGCCACAAAGACCACCTGTGCCTGCCCTGACAGGCAGTGACCTCCATCTAGATATAACAATGAAGTCCACAGCTGAATGAATCATATTGACAGGTAGAGTATGATGTGTTTTCCAACTGTTGGAAAGACTTACTGGTAAATTAACTTTTTTGGGCCAATTAATGGAAATTTTAACTTTGTCGTATTAAATTTGAAGAAGGTAAAATAAGGTAAATGATAATAAGGTCTATTTGGCTATCAATTGGCTATTGTTATGTCTAGATTTGTCCAACTGTCAAACATTGGGTAAACAAAATAAATCTGTCATGTCATTATCAAAAAAACAAAAACAAAAAAACGCTGATCTTTCCAACCCCCAACTATATACAGTGCCTGTGTAAAGAGTAGAATAAACCCTGGATAACTCCAAGATACAAATATTAAGAAAAGTATATTTTATCTCTTTTTTAATTAAACAAAGATTTAATTGTGACATTTTGTCATTAGGCTTTTGTTTCTCTAATAACCTGTTGAGATTTTTATTGTTTCTTTAATATGTATTGATCTGTTTATTTGTCATTTGGAAGATGCACCATAAAAAGTCAATAACTGTAAGTACTAAAACACAGCTTCAGAATGTCAAGGCTACAAAAGCAGGTTGAACATGAAGGTTTCTGTCAGTAAGCTGATTGGCTAATTGGCTCATTAAAAAAACAGACCTAAATATTAAATACCAATATTAAATTAATCAACAGATTAATCAACTGTGCAATGATTAATGAAGTGATTATGATGTTTCAATTTTAACTTGTGATTAACATCAATTAAAGTGTTTCTGTTACTGATAATTATACAGTCCATTATAGGCAATAAAATATGAATAAAACAACAGTCTGTAAAACTGTAGATCAGTAAAAGTGAAGCTACTGTAACATACAGGATATTATAAACTAAGGGTAATCTGTAGACTACTTAAAACTGCAGATAATTGTTTTGAGGTAGTTGTTGGTTCCTGCAGATTTGGGAAATTCAGTGGTACCTCACTAATCTAGAGATCCTGTTAAAAAAGTATATATATTATTTTATTTATTTAAGTATATTTTGTCATCATACCACAACAGTATCATTGAGATACACTGTAAAAAATGACCGTGATTTTAACAGTAAAAGACTGTAAAAATGCTGCGGTGAAAAACTGTTAATTGGTTTACTATATACGGTGAATAACTGTAATAGATCTAACGGTACATTTAATGTAATTTTACGGTAAAATACCGTTAAATTCACAGTTTTTGGAAGTGAAAATAACAATTCATTGTAAAATTTACAGTGAAAAACCGTAAATTGACATTCCCACAATTCCCTGCGTGACACTTCACATTGATATATTTTCGTTGAAATAACTCTGTTTCTTCTTAGTTTTTCTCATTTTTTTCTAATCAGTTATGTACATTAGGGTTTTATGTTACACCTAATGTTGTTAAATTAATGTTTATTGCATTTTTAAAATGTCATGTGTGTTACCATGATGGTGTTTAGTGTGTGTGTGAATTACACTGTGTGCACCTTCTATATGTTAGTGTTGTCCTTCTCAGCTTGTGGAAAATCTGCTTGTGATGAACTTTGATTAATCATGTGACTCTTATCACCACTGTGTTTGGTGATTGTCAGTGTATTATAAAGGTGCAAAACAGATATTAGTACTTCATTAGGTTGGTAAATTAACATTAATATCAGTTAATGAAATATGTTATTTTACCGCAAATTTAACAGATTTTTTTTTTTTTTTACGTTGCTACCGTATTTTTTACGGTAAAGTTCTGGCAACCACAGCTGCCGTTGTTTTACTGTAAATTTTACTGGGATTTTTTTTACAGTAGTTTTAATTATTTTTTTATTTTTATATTTTCCATTTTAATAAATGAATTTTTATTTAAAGAGTAGGTAACACACACAGTTTCTGCCAATCTCATGTTAATCTTGAGTACCTGTAGAGTAGTATTGCATCCTTTATATATCTCGGAAAAGTCTTTAGTTTTATCATATTTATAAAAGATAGATATGCTGTACCGAGTCTTTCTGAAAAAAGCCGAGCTCCTGGAGGCGTGCCTGCCGACAGTGCCGTGGGCGGGGCTAAACAGTCACAGCTTTTGTGTAGAGATCGTTTGCTAGCTGCGACATCGTTATAAATAAAAAGTGAACAAAAAAAGTTTGTGTTTTTTTACATTTTATGCACTTGCACGCTTATTGCCAACAAAACACAGACATTTGATGCAGTTTTATTCACCGCCCGCGATCCAGCGCCGAACTAGGACTTGTTTACAAAGCATTCATCATTGAAATTCCGGGGAACAAACAAACATACAAACTCTTTTGCTGCCCCAGAAAAACAAACTTCATCCACTGTTTCCTTAACGCTGGGTTCTTTCGAAAGCTGAAAAAGGTAATCTTTTCCTAAACCAAAAACGCACTCCTTTGGTGACAGGAGCTGAGTCTCATTTCGGAGGCTGCGTCCTCCGGAGATCACATTTGAAGGCTGCATACGCCATCAAGGATGTCATATTTAAGAAAAGTAACCTTAATAAAATTGACTGATATTCATTGTGCGGTGTAAAATACTGTAATTTCTTTCTTACTTTGCAATTTAATGGTTATTTTTCTTAAACGAGACTGCGTCGATGATGTATGCAGCCTTCAAATGCAGCCTTCGAAGGGTATAGTCCCTGAATTGGGACACAGCCATAGTTTAAAAATCTCTTGGCTTCCGTAACCCAAACGAAATGTGTTGATGGGCGTGCTCTTGCTCTTGCTCTGGTTGATCTGTGCACACTTATCAGGGAGAAGTGCCTACACAAGGAATTCCACACTTAATTATGTGATAAAAGGCCATACTCGAAAAAAACTCTCCAAAACTGGAAGTAGTGTATTTAGCACAGAAATACTCCATCATACTGTACGTCCAACTCATGTTTTGAAACTTTGGCCATGTTTAGCATGAGAATGCATTAGGATGAGAATGCATTAAGTAACAAAAATGTTTTTTTTTTTATGGTTTAGTGTCAGTTTTATTTTTAGTTACGTTTTTTTTAGCAAACAATCACGCGAGAAGCTGTCAGAACATTATCAGAACAGACAAGATAAAAAAAATTACATTTTCCTTTGCAAAATTGTCTGAGGTGTGAAAAGTTTATCAGATAATCCTGACATAATAAAATGTTGAATGATCCCATCTAAAACAATTTGCCACCTGCTTGAAATCCAGTTGAATTTCGAGTTTTAGATGATTTATTTTTTGACATTATACATGTAATGTATCTTTCAAAATTTTTCAGATGTAAAATCTCATTCCCATAATCCAACAGCACACCACACAACATCTGAATCATCGGAGACACTTTCAATAATTATTACCCCCCATAAAAAAAGCCAATATTTTAACCTTGATATAAATAAATGAATGCTTTAATATTAATAGGTATGTCATGCTTAACATTTAGGATTAAGATTCTTTTTCACTTGCTATAAACTAATCCAGCTAATACCTGATGCTACTCCCTAGTTTATATGATATGCATATTGTTGAGATTAACATAAAGACATGGATTAAATTTTAATACATTAATTTTACAAAAACATGTTACCAGCACCTGAAAGCTTGTGTAATATTACTGAATGGGATGTTGGCTTTTTGGATGTGTACTCTTGGCTTTTAGTGTAAGCTTTGTTTGTCATGTAAGGTTGACGCCAACCCTCTCGCATTTATCAACGTGCGCAAACACCCACATGCAATATATCCATCCTCACACATTATTCTAGTGGACCTCCGGCTTTGTCATAAGCCACAGAGATCCCATGAAGCAAATCCAGAATGTCACATTAATCCTCGGTATTGAACTACGGACAGACTTTTATCATTCTGAAAAGCCTAATCTGTCCTTTCCCATTCAGAGAGAGTATTGTACTGCATATGCTTTAAATGAAAATCCATTAGAAATGTGTGGGACTTAAGTGAAAGGTATTGCTGCTGAATAATATTTCAGCAGTATATCAGCACCAGTACAGTATTATGTGCAGGATATTCAAATATTTTTAGCTTCCAAATCATAAGGAGAGTAAATGTTATCATATATCACTTCACAGGAAGTGCAAATTAAGTCAACAGTCACTGCAAACCACAGTACACAAAATTTGGCTACAATAAATGTGTTGAATAGGTTTTACCCAAAGTAATTCACCTCAGGTTTGGTTTCCACAACGTTATATGAAAATATCAATCTCACAAGATGCAACATAGGAAAAACATTGATACTGTAAATGAACCCTGATCACATTTATTTTCATATTAATCATTGCAAACATAAAAATATATTATATATATAATATATATTATATTATTATGTATTTAATAGTTATTGATTTCAATTTATGTATTTTTATTTTAGCAAGTCCACTGATGGCAAGTTGATAGAACCCAAGTGCAGTTTTATTACCGCTTGTTAAGTCGTGACGTAAGGAACGCTGTTTCTGGGTCCAAGCCTCGACTCGCTTCACTTGAGAATGCCATCTTGACGGTTGTTTATGAGCACTATTTATTCATATTAAACATTTAACATTTTAAAAAGTTAATCATTTAAAATACTTACAGTGTACACAGTCTCCATGCTCACAGCGTCACAAACATTAATATTTTAATGATTTATAAAAGATGAGTCACTGTCTGGCCATCTGGGATTTTGGTATGGAGATAAAGGTTAGGATTAAAATTTTTTGGTAGTATTACACCACATCGTGTGTGTATATTAGCACCGTTTGTTGTTTTCTTGTGGTCTGAGATAGAGCGTTTGGACCCAGAAGCAGTGCCGCGTGATGTCAGACTTAACAAGCGAATACTTGGCTTGGCATGGCGTGGCGTGGCAAACTTGGCTAGAAAAACACCAAACAGTGGTTACACGGACACAATACTAGACAAATATACATGGCAAACATGAGGGCTTAAATACACAGACTACTAATGACTTGACAAGACACACCTTTGAACATGATTAAATAAAAACAATGATATATGACATGACAAGGGGAACACTTGGCAGGATCACATAACTAGAACAAGACCCAAGGCTTGTTCAAGATGCATCGGCGCTACACAGACCAATCGGTGTATGACATTAAAGTACCGTGAGAGCGATTCAAAAGCATAAGGAGTCGTATGCTCTCCAAACGCTCTCACGGTACTTTGATGTCATACGCTAATCGGTCTGCGTAGCGCCGATGCATCTCGAACAAGCCTACAAACAAGGGAAGCACATGGCAAATAGGAAACATTACTAAGAGAATTTCAAAATAAGACATGAAACAAAAACAAAACGAGACGTGACATTTTATATCATCATAAGATTAAGATTGATCCGACTTTGTCTGCCTCAAGTTTGATGACATCGAAATCTAATCGAAATGTGAATTTGTGTCAATGCACTGTATATATATATATATATATATATATATATATACAGTTGCAAGAAAAAGTATGTGAACCACTTGCAGAATCTGTTCAAATGTGAAAAATTTTAACAAAATAAGAGAGATCATACAAAATGCATGTTATTTTTTATTTTGTACTGTGCTGAGTAAGATATTTCACATAAAAGATGTTTACATATAATCCACAAGACAAAAAAAATAGCTGAATTTATTAAAATGACCCCGTTCAAAAGTATGTGAACCACTGATTCTTAATACTGTGTGTGGTTACTTGGATGATCTACGACTGTTTATTTTTTTTTATCTTTTATTTTTATTTTTTTGTGATGGCTGTTAATGAGTATCTTGTAAATTAAGCTCTGTTCTTCAGGAAAATTCTCCAGGTCCCAAAAATTCTTCAGTTTTCCAGCATCTTTTGCATATTTGAGCCCTTTCCAGCAGTGACTGTAGGATTTTGAGATCCATCTTTTCACACTGAGGACAATTGAGGGACTCAAAGACAACTATTAAAAAAGGTTCAAACATTCACTGATGCTCCAGAAGGAAACACGAAGCATTGAGAGTCGGGGGGTGAAAACTTTTGAACAGGATGAAGATGTCCAAATTTTTCTTATTTCGTTTAAATATCATTTTTTTTCATTTAGTACTGCCCTTTGGAACCAACAGAAGATACTCACATGTTTCCCGAAAGACAGATTAAATACAATTTACCTTGATCTTCAAATTCCAAATGTTTTCACCCCCCAGCTCTTAATGCATCATGTTTCCTTCTGGAGCATCAGTGAATGTTTAAACCTTTTTTAATAGTTATGTTCAAGTCCCCCAATTGTCCTCGGTGTGAAAAGACTGTCACTGCTGTAAAGGGTTCAAATATGCAAAAGATGGTGTAAAACTAAAGAATTTGCAGGACCTGGAGACTTTTTCTGAAGAACAGAGCTCAGTTTAACTACTCAGGACAAACAAGGGACTCATAAACAACCATCACAACACACAAAAAAAAAAAAACAGTCGTGGATCATCAGGTAACCACACACAGTATTCAGAATCAATGGTTATACTTATGAACGAGGTTATTTGAATAAACTAAATGCAAACATCTTTTATGTAAAGTATCTTACTCAGGACAGTACTAAATAAAAAATAACATGCATTTTGTATTATCTCCCTTATTTTGTTAAAAATATTCACATTTTCACAGATTCTGCAAGTAGTTCACATACTTTTTCTTTTAAATTTAAAGGTGCCATTGAACGTTTTTTTACAAGATGTAATATAAGTCTAAGGTGTCCCCTGAATGTGTCTGTGAAGTTGCAGCTCAAAATACCCCATAGATTTTTTTTAATTAATTTTTTTAACTGCTTATTTTGAGGCATAATGAGAAATACGCCGATTCATGCTGCGGCCCCTTTAAATGCTCGCGCTCTCCACCCCCTCCCGAGCTCTCGACTCTATCGCTGCATAAACAAAGTTCAAACAGCTAATATAACCCTCAAAATGGATCTTTACAAAGTGTTCGTCATGCAGCATGTCTAATCGCATAAGTACAGTGTTTATTTTGATGTTTACATTTGATTCTGAATGAGTTTGATGGTGCTCCGTGGCTAACGGCTAATGCTACACTGTTAGAGAGATTTACAAAGAATGAAGTTGTGTTTGTGCATTATACAGACTGCAAGTAGCCTGACTTCGTCATACTCATATTCTAGGCAGAATGTGAGTCTGATACTGCTCCATTGCACTTGAATTATGGGGCGTGTCAAACCAGTAAACGAACCAGTAAAAAAAAAACTCTGCACTCAATTGGATAGACCTACAACCAATCAGAGCAACGCAGTAAGTGACGTATGTTGAACTTTTACTTAAACTTTTGCCGAATCCCGTTGGAAGGACGGCAAACACATCTTTCCCATCGACAAATGCCTTGATTGCGGTTCTTTGTTCGTCTTTTAAAATTAATGCGCTGTCGATTTCTTTTATTTCAGACGTGATAGCGGAATCTAAACATCTTACTTCTCCAGCTGCAGTCATCGTTGGTGAAAACCAATTCAACCCAAGACGTGGTGATGACGTGGGTGGTTACGTAACCGCAGATAGCCTGTCCATCATCGATTAAAGCCCGCCCTGGCAATTTGATTGGCTTGGCCTTCTGGGAGCCGAGCATAATTACTCCACAATGGATCGAGTCCAGACCGAACTTCCCGTCCAAAAAATGTTGTGGGCGGGTTTCGGACTGGCACCCAGGCTAGACTGCAAGTGTTTAAAAATGAAAATAGTGACGGCTCTTGTCTCCGTGAATACAGTAATAAACGATGGTAACTTTAACCACATTTAACAGTACATTAGCAACATGCTAACGAAACATTTAGAAAGACAATTTACAAATATCACTAAAAATATCATGTTATCATGGATCATGTCAGTTATTATCGCTCCATCTGCCATTTTTTGCTGTTGTCCTTGCTTGCTTACCTAGTCTGATGATTCAGCTGTGCACATCCAGATGTTAATACGGGCTGCCCTTGTGTAATGCCTCGATCATGGGCTGGCATATGCAAATATTGGGGGCGTACATATTAATGATCCCGACTGTTACGTAACAGTCGGTGTTATGTTGAGATTCGCCTGTTCTTCAAAGGTCTTTTAAACAAATGAGATTTATATAAGAATGAGGAAACAATGGAGTATGTCATTTCCATGTACTGAACTCTTGTTATTCAACTATGCCGAGGTAAATTCAATTTTCAGTTCGATGGCACCTTTAAGTGTCTTTACATCATCATAAGACTATGACTGATCTGACCTAGTCTGCTTCAAGTTTGATGACATTGCAATGCAAGGCATTCAAGAAAAAAAAAAACTGTCAGCTGAAGTAAACTTTTACAGATAGTCCCTGCTCAGTTTTTTAGGGAGCAGTGAACACTGCATATAGGGACCCTGTGAGGTGAGAGTTTATACACTGCTCAGAACATCACAGCTATGTGTCTGCAAAGCAGGGCTCAGATGGTAACTGTTCTTTTTCATTTAATTGAACTGTTGCTAAAAATAAACTCATCCGATGACAAGGAAGCACCAGAGGGGCTTCACTATTTGCCAGTGGGGAATCATATAAGTTACAGAGTGCATGACTGATCTCTTTTGGAGAAAGATCAATGAATATGATTACATTTATATTCAGCAGTCACACGTCTTCACACTCTGCTGCATATCAAACAAGCAGCTCTGTTAGATGATTGAATGAACTAATGATTTGTGATATATACACAGGCACTAAAAAAAAAAAAATCAGGTGTCATACTGTGCCTCGTTAATCAAACATTCATTAATTAAGCTCTCCTGAGAGGATTAAATGACATAACAAGAGTAAGATTAGAGCCTTGTTTAATTAAATGTTGAGGTTGAGGACCTCCATGAATACCTCATAAATACACCTCCATACAGAAACAAACTGTCTGTACTTGAAATACAGGTGATCAGGTGATAAGTAAGAACAGTTTGATACCTTCATTGTTCCATCCCAAAAATAATGAACACGCTATGCAACACAGTAACAGCTGGTGCATCTGACAGCTCACGCAAGTATGGATGAATCAGCTGTGGCGTATCTTGGTTCTGTGAAACAGCAAAAAAAACAATGCTACTCGCATATCTAGCAGAAACAAAGCAACCTCTTTGTCCATTTTCAGGCCTTCACGCTCTCTAACGTCTCTCCAATGCTGGAAAGCTTTTTCAATATTAATGTGGATCCTAGCTCTTGCCTAACCCTTCTTCTTCCAATTATATTCCTCTGACCTTTTCCTCTTTGGTTATATCTCAGCTATATCTCATTCTACAGTCTTTCTACAAATCCGAATGGTCCAATCCATACAAAACAAAAATTTTTTTTTTCAGCACACAAAGAACAGTCATCTATCAAATATTCAAAAAATTGTCTGTTTAGTTGATTTAAATTTTCAACAGCTTTTCCCAGAAATCCCTTATATTATATGCACCTTTAAAGAAAATGTAAGCCATGCAAAAATCATATTAAAACCTATAATCACATTAAAATGATATTTAAAAAAAACAACAACTATGCATTATAATAATACAATTTTTCTTTTTTGCATAATTTGTAAAAGTACTGCTACAATTAAAAACAATCTGTTCACAAGTGATTGTCATGAATGGTTACTATAAAGAAGTGTACTATAACAAGGAATCACAAAAAGTATTTAATCATAAATCCAATAAGGGAACAACAACCAAACATTAACAAAACAGAACACAGAACTGAGGAAACTAAGGACTTAAATACACAGAAAGAGTAATCTAAAACAGAACAGGTGTAGCGCTAATTAAAAACCAGGAAACTAGGGAACACAAGCAAACAAGAACAGGGAAAACAGAACACATTGAAAACTAAACTAAAACTGAATATACTCATTACAGTGATGTTATTTCTTCACACATTACACATATTTCATCCCAAAAGCTCTTCACTGACACTGCTGTCAACCAAGTTTTTCTAAACTTTAGAAAAAACCTAATTAGGAGCATAATTATTGGTCATTATGGAAATTGTGGCAGCCATTATGCTTAAAAAATGTATATAATAAATAACAAATACTGAAAGATTTTATGAAATTATTACTATGACTATTTTATGATGTTATTATGATATTATTAAATATTTTATGATATTATTATATATATTAAAGGTGCTAAAGAGGATGTTTTGTTTTATACATTTTTGCAATATTACTTGAAACTGTCTTTACTAACTGATAAAAGACTATTTATTAGGTGCACTGAAAGTAATAATATTAATATACATCATCTGTGCACGAGGTAGGGCCTTAAAAACCTCAGCCAATCGTTTACGCGATCATCCCTCTTGGCCCTCTGGCTTGTCAATCACCGTCATGACGTTCCTTGTGAGAGACGAGCGCGGCTGCGCTCCAGTAACTTTCCACACTCTACAGGCGCCGCATGCAATGTTTTTGTCAGGAGACAGGAATAACAACTGCAGATTATGAGTTACCTTCGGTGAGTCCGACATAATGAATCCACTAACACGACACAGCGAATGCCGGTGGTAAACACTCATGTTCCAATACTCGTGGACGCGTTTTGGGAGGCGTTCCTTTGAAATGAGCAGTGAAGGAGGGGGGCTGTTCTTACGCATGCGCTCATTTCAAAAACTCAGTAACAGTCTTTGGATTCTCAGTCGACGAAAAAATCCTCTCTATCACCTTTAAGTACTTTTTGTGATGGATTTTCAGATTTTAAGACTGGATTTTGTAAAATGGAAAACAATAATATACATAAAAGGCATTTGAAAAAAATGCAAAATATAAAGTGACAAAAGTCAAAAAGACAAAAAATCTCTCTCTTTGGTGCTAACAACAATCTATGTTTGAGTTATCAGCATTGGCTCTTCTCACACAGCAGTGATTTTTAACCTCTCGGCTAAGCGAAGGGGCTGCATCTAATATCCAGACTGCTATCCTGGAAACACTATGACAAGACTCGCCTAAAGTTCCATATAACTATTTGTAGGGAACAGCACATTCCAGGGCCCAGTTTAATGGCAGGGCCTCTCTCTAACTGCAACATTGAGAAAGGTTTGCTACATTTTGGTTGGACATTACACAAATTCAGCTGTTAACATACAAATGAATGAATGCCTTTTTCCATTTTGTTTGGACTCTATTTGTTTAGAATATTGCCAAAGGTATTCTGGAAAGTGAGAAATGCATTGGTAAAATTGTAAAGACACTATTAACTGTGTGCTTTAGATTATTCAAATGAGTTTCACAGGGGAAAGGAGGGTGGTCCATATTGTGTGTGCCCCCTCTGATGCCAGCAGCCAAATTACAATCTCCTCCTCATCAGAAAGGGATAAATGTACCCTTTCAAAAGGCACTTCTTGTTCTGAGCCTCCGGCCTCCAACGGGGAAGGCAGCAACAGATACATTCAGGTTCTGAGTCTCATCTAGAGAGACTGTAACAGATACGCCTCCTGAGTCTCCAGCCTGCAAAGTGAGACAGAAACAGATTCCATGCTCTGATTCTACAGCTTGTGAGGCTTGTCCAATCTGTGAGGAAAGAGATATTAACAAACACTACATTCAGAGCCTTTGTCCAGCGAGACAGCAACGATTACAACACGTCCCGAGTCTCCATGCCAAGAGACAAAAGCGGATTCGCCAAGTTCTGTGTCTCTGGCCTACAGAGGCAAAAGGCATACTGACACATTTGCATCAAAGTTAGGCTCAGGAGAGCAAACCTTCACTTCAAGGTACCTTAATCTGCATGTTCCAGATTGTTAAGGACCTTCTGTACCTACTTCAGGGCCTCATCTGCGTGTTCCAGATTTTAGGACCCATTTTGGTGCTCCAGGAGATCCGTATCCCACAGAGATTCATGTTTAAGGCTGTTGAAACAGATTCCGGCCCCTTTCCCCACTGCATTGTTACCCAGCACAACCGCTAGAAAACATCACCGACATCAGACTGCACACTCGACCACATGACCGTAAATATCACTTAAACAAACCTATTTACAGAGACTTTGGCATTGTTGTATATTATTCAATTCACATTCATTTGCATATAGCGCGTTTCATAATGCATATAGTTTCAAAGCAGCTTTTCACAAAATGCATGTGTCTACAATACAATTTAGAGTGATCTGTTATCAGAGGTGACTGTGTCCAAGTAATGTATTTCAGAAAAGTACATACTGTAAACAAATCAAACAGTTAGCTAACATCATGTATTAATTTTAGGCAGAAACAATGAGCTCACTGTAATTGTGTGAACATAATGATTACAATATATAGAAATATATTTTATATGAAAAGCAGTATATGATTTTACATTAAAAGCAATATAACTGATGCTAGTCAGTAACAAATAATCTTTCTTTTCTTTTTTTTTTTTTTTGTTTGACGCTTAAGATAACGTAACTGCCATAGCCACACCCAATTTAATCACTTTGTCCATCTTATGCACTTTATTCCTTTCTCATTCATGGGATTCATTTAGTAGTTGTGTTGATTTACTCTTGCTTATCTTTTTGTTAATAACATTTATCTTTATTTAAAATTTATTTAAAATGTCTTCCTTGTGTTGATAACACAGAAGAGGCTCTACAAGTTAGCCAATATCTCATAAATCCTTCAGATTGGTCAGATTTCCTTTAATCTACATAATTTTTTATGTCTTTGATTGTTCTTTAATATCATGGTGAAATTCCTGGCTGGTATCCCCGTTATCTGACACTTTCACACTCGCCTTAAGTGACGTGATCAAAACTCACAGTATTATTTGGTGCCCATATAGACCAAATCCTTACATTTATGGTGCCCATTTTAAGCATAAATCACTAAAAAATGAAAAAAGATTTTTCAAAGAAAAATGGCAGAATCTTACATTCTCACAGGTCATTCCTAAAGTGTTCAGGTTGGAAAATAATTGTCTGAAACTAAGAGCTCCTTAAAGGAGATGTGCTCTTCTTTTCTGGGCTCTTTCATCATTGCAGAAACACTTTACATCCTCCAACACAGAGGCTGTAATTCCACTATATGGAATCGACATTGGTTTCCTTGTAGACTGTACCTAATGCACATTCTGCATTACACACTGACATTTTTGCAAAACTTAACATATCTACAGCATTGCAGATTTTGATAAATGTTACTACAAAAGAGCAGTTTACAGTGGGATTCAAAATTCTGAGACTTCTGGTATAAATAACATTTATTTTAAATGTTTTTTCATTGAAATGTTTGAAACCTAGATTTTCACTAGTGACCTCAGACAAGTATAACACAAAAATAACATGGTATATATTATTTAAAGGATTATTTGTAATGAACGATTATAAAAATAAATAATATAAATTTATTTTGCACTAAGACATCCATGTATGATAAAATACCTAAAAATGCACTGCAAAAAAGGGTGTTGTGCAAGTCTGTTAAACCTGGTATTCTGCCAGACTTTTAATGAGTTTAATTAATAGTTTCTGGCGAGGTGTGGCTGAGACAGAATGGTCAGATAAACAAGCATGACCTAATGGCAGTACATAATCAATGGGTCTGAATTGCCTCCTGATGAATTACCCATTCCATCAACTCAAAGCAGCAGTTCTGCATGTAAAATGTAACCTCCAGTTGTAATATCTGCATTTATATACTAAATATAGATTCCATTGTCTATAAATAGTTTAACGTCTAAAATAATTTTCATCATTCTATGAATTCTGCAAACATGCAATTAATTATGTTGACCACTTGTGCATTCACTTGTACAGAATTAAGTGCTCATTTTAGAGTTACCATTTTCCCAAGCACACCAGTTTGCCTTGAGAAGTCTTATATCAAAGAAACTACTCCAGTGAGCATGTGGGAGTTTCAGATTAGATCCTGAACAACTTCAGACACTGAAGTGCCTCTAAACTTTTAGTTTTACAGCAATGTGACAGCCCATGACAGCGACTGACAAGATAACAAAAGACAAGTTACACTTTTCTTTAGGAGTTACAACTGTTGCTTAATGCCTTGAAGTTCATCAAAGGTTTTTGATGGTGATTTCAACTTACCCTCATGATGATCAGAGAAGTGTCTGAAGTAATTTGGACAAGGAATAACCACATGTTCTCCAACTTTGGCTGATGGCCAGCAAGCAATAATATCCCACATTCCTTTGCAGCCTGGCAAAAGAATAAAGTACAATACTTAGCGTTAACTCAATATATCCCTGTTGTGCAAAAGCAAAAAAACACAATTAGGTTTTAAGTGTATGACTTATATACATATGCTAGTTCTGGTACTTGAATCTGATTGGCTGAGATGCCTTCCTGAAGTGTGGATCACCAGTATCAGCATGGGGACTGTTCACCGTTTGTTTCACTCCGCGCGTTCTAGACAGGCAGCATTTCTCTCAACGTGCGTCAATGGTGGAGGACAAAATCCACTATAATTTTCTAAATACTACTGTTGATGTGTCACGGAATATAGTTTTAGTAGTTTTGTCAGGTGAGATTTGCGAGAATGTAGTTGTTTAAACGTTAAATCTGGAGTTTATTTATAAAGATAACACCTCTGAAAATTTGCTTCGATGTTTTTGGGGTTGATCACCAGGCCGCCGAGAACAGCCCTATCTTGGCTAGTCCTTCTGTCATTTGACGCTGGCTCTGATGTCTCTGTAGTTGGTTAAACATGAGATATCATTTGTTTTGGGTATTCGCTTTCAGCCGTTCCCTTTTTTTTGTGTGTTTTGGGTATTCACTTTCAGCCTTTCATTTGTTTTGGGTGTTTTGGGTATTTTCCTTTCAGCCGTTACTGTATTCACTATATTTATACGAGTCAAAAGTCAGCTAAGGGGTACTAATAAAACAACTTATTTTTTACAACAGGATCTGCATTTTAATGGGTTTAAATAAAAGATTTTTGTTAAAAGAGACCATTAAAACTACTTTGTGCATCAAAAACAATCCTTTCCTGATAAAAATAAACTTGATTTTCAAAACTCACTGATTTTGCGATAGCTGAATGTAACATTTTTGCTGAACATGTAAGTCTCTGAATAATTTATTTAAGCCACAAAATAAACGTAATTCCGTAAAATAAGTATAATAAACCACGAAAAAGCATTCCAGCACGTTTTACCCCAAATTTTACCCAAATTACCCAAAAATCAAACATAGTTCACCCCTTATGCATGTTATCATGTCCGTCAAAAACGTAGTCTGGCTATCGGTTGGAATATTAGAACTAAAAACACACTCATGGGCATCATTCACTTCACTGAATTCTTGCCAGCTAAGAAATAAATAATTATTACCTTACAATCCATCTGTTTTCAATCACGACATCAATGTCTGTCAAAAAATAACATGCACAATACACGGTAGTATTTACGAGAAGCAGAGGACCAGTTACACGCATTTCCTGGAAAACCCACAGTACTGGATGTTTTTACGTCATTACTTTCTGAGAAGAGGGAGAAAATGGTGGACTTAGCGGCTTCAACATGCTGTCTGAGATGATAACGTGCATAATACATAACACACGCGAGTATAAATTTGTTCTTCAGTTGCTGAAATTGAATTGGAATGATCAGGGAACTGAGTGAAATACTGCATGCTAAAGAGTTGTAATCCAACCGAAATACTTTGCGGGGTTATTTAACATCGTTCAACATGTCTTGGTTCCTGACGGACACAGGAAGTTGTATGTTATATTTTGACAGACATTTTTAACTACGCATTGTGATTCTGACTTGCCTGATTTTAATATTTTCAATAATTTTCTATTCTTGACTGATCTTTTTTTCAGAATTTAAAACTTAAGTTAAATGAGTGACTCTCATATGCTGATGTAATATTTGTTTGATAAAATGTATATATTTTCTTTTACAACAACTACACATTTCTATTTAAGCATATATTCACTACATTAAATTGTTATTTTCATGCACAAAAACATGGATTAATCATTATACAGATAAATACGTCCAATGGTCCAGTAAATTATTCATCAGAAAAATGTTACAAATTTGTCACTGGTTAATTTCACTAGTGGTTTCATTAATTAAGTCCTGTGTGTACTCATTGCCTAAATTTAACCATGGATTTATTTAAAAGTAACATGAGGACTCTTAAACTCACACTTCCCTCATCCTTCAGTTAGACACCTGTGAGTACAATAAACTGAGATATGGTATCAGCTTATTGCTTTACCCGTAGTATTTTGAATATTTACGACGTTTCTCATGCCCCCAGAATGTATCCGTCTGATTCATGAGGCGAGGTGAGTTGGTTCGTGACTGTGAATGTGGAAAACTGACAGCTAGTTTATCTTATTCGTCCTCTCTAAGCTACAACAGAATGTTCCAGAGCCAAGTAGCCCGTTTAAAAATCCACCTCATCCAGACACTAGATGTGCGGGTGGGACAGCAGCACACAGATTGTAAATTCATGTAAAATCAATCCTCACAGGATTTCAGTTTAAATTGAAATCTGATAAATGTGTGAATCTATTCAAAGCAATGTGGTTATATACACACTGACTAAGAAACTCTGAAAGGAAAAAGTAGATGCCTTGACTACTAATGCTCAACAGGTTTAGTTCAATTTAAAATGCTGTTGTTGAACTGAACTCGTGGAAGGAATATGATTGCACACTGATGTTCATGAAACCAATCTTGGATGTGTTCAGCAGTATGTATGAATGCATTTTCACCTAAAATATGGGGAAAGGGAACAGCGTTTGCGCAATACTAGGATGTGACCAACCCATCAGAAGAATCATCGCACTTAATGTCTTCCAAAAGACGGCTACCAATAGCACTACAGCTCATCTACCAGTGTTTAACAATTATCTCCAGATGGGTTATGGGTTTAAGGCATTGTTTTCCCAAACATAAACTCATAAACTTAATCAGGTGTAGATCTTGAACCAGATTATTGTATGTCTCTTTGCTCTACGCAAATAAGTGGCTGCTGAATGACACCTACTATAAATTCCAGTTTTCCAGAGCTTACAATATGCAAACTTTAGATGATTTTTTGTGATATGTCCTGCATTACACCAGATAAATTCATGTTATTATTAATTTCATGTTATTCAAAACTGCACATGAGGCAGAATCCACCACAATAATTATCAAAAAGTCACAGCAGAGCTTTAAAGATTTACATGGATTGTTTAAAAAATCCCTCTAGATTCATTAGATACCAAGCTGCTCATCCTTAAACCTTAAAAGCTGAAATGCTCTTTATCTAAGAAAAAAAATCTAAATCTATACCATAATAATGCACAATACACACTACAGGGCTTTCACTTCAAACAGCTGCATGAAATGCTTGTGGGCACAGCAGATCCTTTCATTCATTCCACTTTCTATCCATGATGGGGGTCTGACTTTTCGTCCATTTAAAAAAAAAAATTGTCTTTCATGCCTGATTGCCAGTTCATCTCGTCAACCAGAAGAACAAGTCAGCGAAGGATAACCCACTTCATACCTCAAAGGAACTTCCATTTAATTGTGATATCTATGTGCGAAGCACTGGTCCCTGGACCCTTTGCTGGAAAACCAAAATAATCAGCTAAGCTGAAGCATGAGTCTCATCAACATGTTCATGAGGAACCTCATTGATGAAGATGCTGCTAATCTCCCTTTGACAACAGTTCATTTTTTGACTTTTCAAATTGTATGAAGCATTTTGCATTGTTGTTTTTATTCATTTATTTATTTTTAATAAAAAGTGTTTACATTTAGCATTGCATATATATTAAAGGTGCCCTAGAATTAAAAATTTAATTTATCTTGGCATAGTTGAATAACAAGAGTTCAGTGGAAATGGAAATGGCATACAGTGAGTCTCAAACTTCATTGTTTCCTCCTTATATAAATCTCATTTGTTTAAACGACCTCCAAAGAACAGCCGAATCTCAACATAACACTGTTACGTAACAGTCGGGGTGTACGCCCCAATATTTGCATATGCCAGCCCATGATCAATGCATTAGAGAAGGGCAGCCAGTATTAACGTCTGGATGTGCACAGCTGAATCATCAGACTAGGTAAGCAAGCAAGAACAATAGCAAAAAATGGCAGATGGAGCAATAATAAATGACATGATCCATGATAACATGATATTTTTAGTGATATTTGTAAATTGTCTTTCTAAATGTTTCGTTAGCATGTTGCTAATGTACTGTTAAATGTGGTTAAAGTTACCATAGTTTCTTACTGTATTAACGGAGACAAGAGCCGTCACTTTCATTTTTAAACACTTGCAGTCTGTATAATGCATAAACAACTTCATTCTTTATAAATCTCTCCAACAGTGTAGCATTAGCCGTTAGCCACAGAGCACTATCAAACTCATTCAGAATCAAATGTAAACATCCAAATAAATACAATACTCACATAATCTGATGTATGCATGCAGTATGCATGACGAACACTTTGTAAAGATCCATTTTGAGGGTTATATTAGCTGCGTAAACTTTGTTTATGCCGCTCCGTGGGCGGGGGAGTGCGAGATTTAAAGGGGCCGCAGCATGAATCGGCTCATATTTAATGATGCCCCAAAATAGGCAGTTAAAAAAATTAATTTAAAAAAATCTATGGGGTATTTTGAGCTGAAACTTCACAGACACATTCAGGGGACACCTTAGACTTATATTACATCTTGTAAAAAAACGTTCAATGGCACCTTTAAATTCTTATTTGTTATATACTTCTGTTATATTTTTATTACTACCAAAAAAGAAATATTTTTCATATCAATTCTAGATTGTAAATGACTTTTAGTTTTGTTCTGTTTCAGCACCAAACATATCTCTATCATCTACAGTTACATCTGTTTTTCCCCATCAATGCAAAATTGTTTATTGACTGTGAAAATGGCACAAAGCAACGTTATTTTGTAAAAATCACCTGATGTGACGTTTCCTGCTGTTTTATTCTCGCACCTCGCTCTTGCCAGCTCAATCTCATTTACCACGTCACACATCTGAACAGCACCAACCTGCAAAAGAGACAGCGAAAGAGAGAGAGAGAGAGAGAGAGAGAGAGAGAGAGAGTATATTTCAGTTGTTCAACTACATCACAGCCTTCAAAGCTTCAATCTCTTTCGTCTCAGTGATTCACCACAATATTCTTCTCAGGATAGTCTATTACTTTAAGGTGTCAGCTTTCATCTTGTAAGGCTTTCATTTCATATGCATATTTATGGATTGCAGAGAAGTCTCAGAGGGGCTTATTGTGGCTAAATATTTACAGCTAAGGCCTACTGGGAATTAGACTGCTTGGAAAATTCACAAATTTAAAACTACTTATCAAACTTTTAGTTTGCCATACACTATTCTTATTGACAAAATGACAGACCGTTGTTCGCCGGTACGCTAGTGGCACACAGACAAAAGAGCAGCGTTGCACTGTGGAGATGATATCATGCCTGTAAGGGAGGAAAGGCGTGTGGGGCCAGTGAGTAATCGTCAGATTGCTCACTGATGTCCACTGCTGATGACAAATTCATGCTGACAGTCAGTGGCAGACAGCCTGCGGTCAATAAGAACGTGAAAGTCCAACGAACAGCTTGAGAAGGTCAATGAAGACGTGGTGCAGGGGAAGAGGGGTTTAATGGACAGGGTGGACTGAATCCCTATAGTGTTAATAATGTTGAATGCGTGTGGGTGTTTGTGGTGCTGTGCTTACTGTCTTGAGTTAGCATCTGGGCGTGCTTCTGTTTTGGTGTGTGTGTGTGTGGTGGGTATAGGTGTGTCTGTGCATTTAAATGTGGGGGACAGAGGGCACAGGCCAGAGATCTGTGATCTAGAACAAGATAAAGTTACTGAGAAATGGAAAAAAATTAGATTTTAAGCACTTCTGCTGGGTCCAGTACTAGCTAAACAACTGGCACTGACATGAATGGAAAATCAGGAATGAAAATGCAGTAATATTGTAAAGTATTATTACAGTTTATAATGACTTTTTGTATTGTATTTTAATATGCTTTAAAATTTATTCCTGTGATGGCAAAGATGAATTTTCAGCATCATTACTCCAGGGAGTGTCACATGATCCTTCAGAAATTATTCTAATATGCTGATTTGATAATCAAGAAAGATTTCTTATTATTATCAATGCTGAAAACAGTTGTGCTGCTTAATATTTTTGTGGAAACTGTAATACGTTTTTCTTTGATGAATAGAAAGTACAAAAGAAGATTTGATTAAAATAGAAGTCTGAATAAAAGTACAAACAATTCTTTTTAAAAGTCATGAACATTTTAACCACATTTTAAATGATTTAGTGTATTTAACAGCATTCAGTTATGGAAATGAAATTGATGGAAAAGGCATTTTTGGAATAAAAGGGGCCAAATTCTAAATCTTGCTGAGGCAAATTTCACTCTTTATGTATCCTAAATACACAATCAAATAAAAGATTCTGTAGGACAGTCGAAACAAATACATTTAATGTAATAAATATTAAAAACTAAATAAATTATATAATTATAACAAATACATACTGTGAATTTACTGTGAATCTTTTTTCTAATCATATATTTATACATATCTATATAATTGATTTTCACAGTCTGGCCGAGACAAGGAGAAAACAATAAAATCTATACATAAAAGGCATTTGAAAAGTAGCAAAAGTAAGTGATGAAGTCAAGGTGAAAGTCCAAAAAAAAAAAAAAAAAACCTGAAAGGAAAGAGAAAAAAATGAAGCTCTAGATCAGGGGTTCTCATCTTTGGTCCTCGAGGTCCACTTTCCTGCAGTGTTTCTCTCCAGCCTTAATGAAACACCTGAACAACCTAATATAGATCTTTAGGATTACTAGAAAGTAACAGGCAGGTGAATTTTATCAAGATTGGAGCTAAAATCTGCAGAGTTGAGGGCTCAACTGACCACAAACAGAAAAAGTGAACATCAACGAGAAGCACACAGCTGTTTCAAAATACTTGAAGAGAAGCCCTGTAATGCAGTCTAGCCGCTCTGTGACACTGTCAATAATATCTAAATGATGGAGCTGCATTTCATGATAAATTTTGATGCTGAAAATATCGGTGCTATTTTTGCTCGGTTTCAGCTGTCACTCTCCAGTACTTTGGTGCATGGATAATAGGGTCAGCTCAGTGAGAGGCTGCTTCACTGCTATCATCAGCCATGCGTGCGCCTATAATCCCCACCAGCAGAAGATTCCATCATACTTTTTATTGCATCATCTAACATTGTGTAGCTCTTAAGACACTGTAAAAGTAGGAGTGGAAGGGGAGAGTACACAAAAATACACTTGAAACAACACTGAAAGTGTAGTTATCTTTGGTTAATAATTGCCTTCTCAGTCTAAGTATACAAGGTTGTATCCTGTATTCTAGTCAAAGTTGGTAACATCATTTCATTCATGGAAACAAGTAATAAACTGCAGGTTTGCATTAGAGAAGTTTCTATGGAACAGATTATTTGCTTCTCCACAGAAAATGAGGACAAAGGAGCCATTTAGAGGTTGTTTACACTGATTTGCCTAAATTACAATAACAGTGTGCTATTCGTCTGATAATAAATCTGCCAAATTCGCTCAGATATTTCCCCTCAGAGTTACATCAGATAACGGATGCGCATTCTTCCTTATGCGTTGGCGCCTTCATCAGGTGCAGGGTCCATTGCGTGTGAAAGCGACCCAATAAAGCGGAGGGTCAGGCAATGGGCCGATCGCTGATGCATTCCTGGCGAAGCGCACACGCTCAGCTCACATATTTGTGTTTATGCTCAAATTATTTGTGAGAGTTCAACTATGTAAGTGGATTCCCTGCTGGAAAATCCAGCTTAGGCTGGATTGCTGTGTTTTGGAACATGATAGCAGGTCTAAGCTGGTCATTAGCTGGTCCAAGCCTTGTGTTTTTACACTTTTTTTCCCTCAAACAGCTCATTTCCAAAAATATCAGCACATAATCCGCCTCTCACTGGACAAGTCTAGGATCCTGCAAAAAAAGATGATCTAGCTGGTCTCCCAGCCTGACCAAACAAGTGTTCGGCTATCGACCAGAGCTGATAAAAGCCCCAAACCCCTCGAAAACCAACAAACAAGACCAGCTTTGGAGACCAGAAAACAACTTTGAGTAGTTTAATATGTTTTTAGTTTTTTCAAGAGACAGTAACGCCAAAGAAAGTTGCTGAAAGTGTCTCTGCAGTCAACACTTCACTTTCAGCTTTGAGTATATTCTTCCATAAGAATCTTTAAACAGTCTTTGTGGGCAGTATTGATCTATTTACTTAATGTCAGCCTTGCTTTTCAGTGGCATTTGAGAGAAAGAGACAGAAGGGCGGGGGCTTGTCCCCTAAACAATGACCATGCAATGACTCAGACCTAGACCTTGGCGACAGAACATCAACCACAGAGCTTCTCATTGAGACGCCAAATGAGAAGTTCACCAAGAAAATAGTGTTGCAATATTAGAGATCAGATTATCTTATCGCTTAAAGACTTTGTATTAGATGTTTTAAACAAACCATGGTTCACATGTACCAAGGGGTCTGCAAGACCTGTAGTACAGAATCTTAAATATTCTTCATGGAAAGTAATCTGGTTAATATTTGTTACAATTTTTAAAAAAAAGTTAATTATTATGTTTTTTTGAGAATGTACTGATTATGAAATGACTAATTAGTCATCATAACATTAGTTCAAGCAATTAAAAATGTTTATCCCTCGATTCTGATTGTTCAAACGTGGCATTCTGCAGTTTGATATGGTGACTAAACAGCGTAACTGACCGATTTCCCACATATCTGTGTTTTCTTGCCTCTCGCATCCTTCTGTAATCAATTCTTTCAAATCACATAATAAAATAATTCATCTCAAATTAACATTTTATGTCCATTTCTTCATTTATTTGCAAAGTAGATGAAAAATAAGCAAGATAAAAGATAGTCAGCAGGTCATTATTGCAAAATAAACCCCTTCAGGGAGGTACAAGACCTGATCAGTTTATTTCAGCTGGATGCATGTTATCCCTTACTTATTAACTGTTTAGTTTGTTGGTCTCAAAATAATACGGCAGTTGGTCTGTGTATGCTTTGATCCAGCTCAAATCCGCAACTAATACCACTAAACACAGCACGCAGGATTGTTACACACACACAGCTGAGCTGAATAATGAAGTCCTGTGCCTCAGATGACTTATCAGAACATCTGCTGACCTCTGGGATGAACCTGCTACGCTCTTTCCTGAGCCAGATAATAGCGCCGCTCTGCTCAAGCCTGTTAGTGTAAGTGCAGGCGGCAGATTCTACACATAGAGAAGAAGTAACAAATGGCAAGTTGGCAAGCAGATGTTCCCTAAAACTGTCTAGTGTAGTGTTACAGAGCTGGCCGAGGAACACAGATTCTTTTACGACTTAAAGGCGATGTGTGCAATTGTTTTGAATACTGTCTGGATTGATGCTTCACTTTTGGTGAGCTCAATTACAAACAGGCCATATGCCATCGATATGGGTGATCTGCAGTATTTATAAACTCTAGTTTTATGCTTTCACTGACAATTCTGTTTATCACTTCGGCATAGAAGCCACGGCACTCTGTATTATTTCAAAATCATGACTATTTGAGAACACTTAACAGTATTTTGACAGCAGTAATGTGCTGCCAGTGAAAAATTTATTTTTATTATTATGTCTGCTGTTGAGGAGAACAGAAGTATCAGGTAACACTGGGACATGCACTTTTGTTTCACTGCCTTTCAGGCTAAAGCGCAGTTGGACAGTTGACATGTCATGTAATTTTACTGTCATCAAAGCAAATGGCCAATCTCTTCTCATTTATTTTCTACACAGATTGACACTAATTACTGATTTCTGTCAATTACTGATTCTGTTTGTTCAAATGTGTTTTAATTTTTTTGAGGAATATCAAGTAAATGTGGTAATTGGACTCTTACATTCAGTCGATTTGACACATTTCTCCAAACTCATGTCACTGCTCTCAAAACAATTAACACAGCCAAATAAACATACTCTTACCTTAGCCAAACGGTTCAACTTTACCGTAAAATAAAACACTCCATTTTTTTCTGGTAATGCATTTATTAAAAGTAAATACTATAATCAAAACTACAGGTGTGTTCTCTATTGTCATCACACTGTAAAAAAGAATTGTTGGTGAAACTTAAAAAAGTAAGTTGCCTTGAAATTTTGAGTTCATTGAAATCAAAAATTTGAGTTAATACAATGAAGGTGATTGGTTTAATCAACAGAAACGTAAAATATCATGTTGTCTGAACGATCTGTTAACGAGCTCGCTGACAGGTCGAGCTGTGATCGGGGGAAAATCAGCGGGTGATCGGTGCTCGCCAATATTTATGTGTGAACTACTCAATGACGCATCAAAGAAGCTCGCTGATGCATCACCGACACCTCGCAGATGCCAGTCAAATATCTAGCATGCTAAATATCTGCAGCTGTCGGCCAACTCGATATCCTGTGGTGTCACGTGTCGCGACGCAACAGCCAATGAAATACACACTGATGTCTATGGAAGCAGCAATGACAATACATTCAAATAGCCTATAATTTGCAGACATTTATTCATATCAGATACACATTAGGTAACTATAAAGCTCAATCTATTCTTCTCCCAGTTCACCGGCCACATGTATTTCGGTACAAATGGATGAATTCACATGCTGTAGCTTATAAATACGACTGATAGGACTGAACTAAAGCGCAAACAAACAAGGCGCACCCATCTCGCGTTATAAGATCATGATGTAGGTTTTTAAATGACAAAACACTCACTTGCAAATATATGAGAATCGGAATATCAGGTAGTCGATGACATGGTGAGAAAAGCGATACATCTGTCATACAGTGTCATGGGAACAATAAAGGAAACATTCTAATGGTGGAATTTACTCTGGGAGGTCAGCCAGAATATTTTAAACTTATGTGTGAAAGGGTTCATTTAATTTAAAAAAAATGTAATTAAATTTAATCTAATTTCTTCCCAATGTCCATTTTCAAATAAAGTCGTTGTTGTCAGCTCATGTAGTGTGTAACCACAATGACTTCAAAACTCCACAGCAAGTCATGTAGTCTGAACAGCACAGCGATCTGCCAACGTTTAAAGTCCTGTAGTGTAAACTTGGCATAAGTATAGAAGTGGAATGCCATAGTAACACTTTGGTTCTGTTTCCTAGCTACACTCAAGAAGAGGCCATGATTTATTACATGGTCAATTAGGGTGATTCCAATTTCATTTGAAAGTCTACCTTCTATGTCTCTTCACTCCTCTTCTATCTTGCTGTCCCCTTTCTTTCAGTTCATGTTTTCTTAAAATTTCTCCTCTTTACTTTCCACTACATCAATGCCTCCACTTTAACCTTCTTTTACTTCCTCACCTTTATCCCTATTCTACTCTTTCTATCCCCCCTCCTTTTCTTAATCTCTCTCCTTCTCTCCCTTATCTCTTTCTACCTGTTCTACACTTCCTCTACCTCTCATTACAACCATTCCTTAAATCTTTCCACCACCTTCCACTCTTACATCTCTTCCTTTCCCCTTCTCATGCTTTTTTTTTCTGTCTGTCAAATGTTTCCTACTTTTGTTTTTATACAGTTTTTTTTAAGCAATTGTGATAGCTGTGTAAACAGAAAAATATTTTATTCAGAATACAACATAGATGACATATCAAATGTTTAAACTGAGAAAATGTAACATTTTAAGGGAAAAATAAGTTGATTTTACACATCTCAAAAAAGTTGGGACAAGGCCATGTTTACCACTGTGTGGCATCCCCTCTTCTTTTTATAACAGTCTGCAAACGTCTGGGGACTGAGGAGACAAGTTGCTCAAGTTTAGGAATAGGATTGTTGTCCCATTCTTGTCTAATACAGGCTTCTAGTTGCTCAACTGTCTTAGGTCTTCTTTGTCACATCTTCCTCTTTATGATGCACCAAAGGTTTCTATGGGTGAAAGATCTGGACTGCAGGCTGGCAATTTCAGTACCCGGATGTTGTAATTGATGGAGTATGTGGTCTGGCATTGTCATGTTGGAAAATGCAAGGTCTTCCCTGAAAGAGACGACGTCTGGAATGGAGCATATGTTGTTCTAGAACTTGGATATACCTTTCAGCATTGATGGTGCCTTTCCAGATGTGTAAGCTGCCCATGCCACATGCACTCATGCAACCCCATACCATCAGAGATGCAGGCTTCTGAACTGAGTGCTAAAACAACTTGGGTTGTCCTTGTCCTCTTTAGTCCAGATGACATGGCGTCCCAGTTTTCCAAAAAGAACTTCAAATTTTGATTCGTCTGACCACAGAACAGTTTTCCACTTTGACACAGTCCATTTTAAATGAGCCTTGGCCCAGAGAAAACGCCTGCGCTTCTGGATCATGTTTAGATACGGCTTCTTTTTTGACCTATAGAGTTTTAGCCGGCAACGGCGAATGGCACGGTGGATTGTGTTCACCGACAATGTTTTCTGGAAGTATTCCTGAGCCCATATTGTGATTTCCATTACAGTAGCATTCCTGTATGTGATGCAGTGCCGTCTAAGGGCCCGAAGATCACAGGCATCCAGTATGGTTTTCCGGCCTTGACCCTTACGCACAGAGATTGTTCCAGATTCTCTGAATCTTTGGATGATATTATGCACTGTAGATGATGATGACTTCAAACTCTTTGCAATTTTTCTCTGAGAAACTCCTTTCTGATATTGCTCCACTATTTTTCGCCGCAGCATTGGGGTAATTGGTGATCCTCTGCCCATCTTGACTTCTGAGAGACATTGCCACTCTGAGAGGCTCTTTTTTATACCCAATCATGTTGCCAATTGACCTAATAAGTTGCAAATTGGTCCTCCAGCTGTTCCTTATGTGTACATTTAACTTTTCTGGCCTCTTATTGCTACCTGTCCCAACTTTTTTGGAATGTGTAGCTCTCATGAAATCCAAAATGAGCCAATATTTGGCATGACATTTCAAAATGTCTCACTTTCAACATTTTAAATTTAAATATATTCTATTGTGAATAAAATATAAGTTTATGAGATGTGTAAATTATTGTATTCCTTTTTTATTCACAATTTGTACAGTGTCCCAAATTTTTTGGAATCAGGTTTGTAATTAAAAAGCTATTCTTTGTATTATTTGTGCTAGTTTCAAAATCTTTGAGAAGTCTGAGATAGGGATGTCCCAATCAAGTTTTTTTTGTGTGTGCAGGGGCTCAAATGTAAAAAAAAAAAAAAAGGAAAAAAAAGGGGAAAAAAGGGAGGGGGGGGGCATCTATCCCTATGGAGTAATTCCAATATATGGAATGTATGTATAAAGCCATTGTTAGATGTAAACATCTGTTACAATGGTAGACATTGTTAACAGACTGCGTGGTTAAAATGATAAATATGGGACTACTGATATAAACTTCTTGTATTTTATGTACAACAAACAGAATAATTGCAAAAAAAAAGAAAGATGTATAAGGTTAGGTAAGGTTAGAAAGCATGAAGCTCACAGTGTCAGAATGCCAGTCTGTCATTCAAGTCAGAAGCAAACCCATAGCAAAGTATTTTGGCAACGACATCTCAGATAGTCTGACAGCAGATATGCTAAACATGGAAGCTTGAATGTGCGTTTCTGCCGCACTACAACAGGCCTCATTGGTTCTCGAACGTCACACAAGCACATTTGAGCTTCTTCTTTTCCTTTAATGGCAGTTGGTAAGCCAACTTGAAGGTGCATATCGCCACCTACTGCATGACACCTGCCTGACAGCTGACGTAAAATAAAGGATCGGGCTTAGGATAGCCAACATCGATGAGTTAAAAAAAAACTGCTTTATTGACCCCGATACTGATCCTTGAGATCATTACAGTAATGTTTTTTCCTTTAATTTCTTAGATGATCTGCCAAATGTACATTTTGTCTACAACAGCACTTGATTTCTGCCGAATGGTTAACTGGAATGATCCTGATAAATGTCGTGTCACCATAACTTACAAGGGAAGCCAACAAGACCAATGATATTGAAAGTGCACAATGAAATCAACAATCAATCACTGGTACACACACATCAGTGGATGAAACACTGATCAGTCCATCTTGTAAGTAACCACAATCACTTGAAAATCAAAAGCCAACCTAAAACACAGCAGTTTTCCTAATTCTGCACACTCACTGCATGCTGAGATTGCCTCAGTTAGGGTCTTCATGAGTTTAAACTCAAGCAAGTGCTGCTAGTGTGTCATGCAGGTTTCTTTGCGGGTGTTCAGAGTGATTTGGGGTCTTGTTATGTAGTCTGTTGACCACAAAAATATTGCTGCTGTCAAGAAGTTCAGACCTGTACTATTTATGAGCAAAGAGGAGAAGAGGAAAAGCAATATAAACCTGAATAAACAGGAAATACATCTGTTGCACACTCACACTACTGCTGTAAGTGAAAACCCCAAGTTAATCACTCAGCAGACTATGCAGAGCAGAGTCATAAATGACCACCCCAGAGACAACCATAAACTTCCTGCACACACATCTGCTCTGTGTCACACCATGATTTTAGATAAGAGAAGATTTTAGGGATTTTTCTGCCGCTTTATAAAACTGAGGACCCTCGACCACTACATAATAAAAACATGTCAGGTTTTGTTATTATAAAACTTTTGTATACAACTGAAGCATGACACCAGTGTTTGGGGGAGTTTCCAGCAGCTGTTTAAATGATTTCACACTAACAAAACCTTTATAGTCAAAGAAAATATGTCAACAAAGCTGCCTAGATGAGACCGACTGGCAGAATCATATTTGAATGCATGAATGACTGAATGAACAGACAGACAGTCAGAGATAGATAGATAGATAGATAGATAGATAGATAGATAGATAGATAGATAGATAGATAGATAGATAGATAGATAGATAGATAGATAGATAGATAGATAGATAGATAGATAGATAGATAGATAGATAGATAGATAGATAGATAGATAGATTGATTTGTGAAATTAATCATTGGATAATGAAAAAGTAATCAATTAATATAAAATACAATTATCAATCACATATTCATATTTAATTTAGTTTCATCAAAACGTCTACATTGTCTATTGCTAAACTGGAAATAGCATTTTAAAAGTTAAATATCGTTTATGTTTCTTTTTTTTTTTTTTAATGATCAAATTCTTGATTCTTCTATCTATTAATCCACTTCATAATTGATCGCTCATTTAATTTACCATTTTATCATCTGATTTATCAAATGATTATTGCCTGGCACATATGGGCGCTGCCCAGATAGGACAACCTGAGAAAGACAGAACGCTGTGAAAAACACTTAGCTTGAATATATATAGCTGGTTATATACAGTAGAATACAGATGAAGGACGTTGTCGTGATGCTTAAGCAACATGTGTCTCACATCTATTCTTCATGAGTAAGTGAGGTGGGCTGACACACCATGCAGACAAAAGTGCATGTCATGATGAGGTTTGGGTGTTGGTGGGAGTGTTCTTGGGAGTGGGAGTGCACAGAATGATGCTGAGGAAATCTAATGCTACTTTCTCTTCAGTTCCAGCTCTAGCTCTTCAGAGAGCTCTTAATCTGTCTGGAAAACTTTCTCCACACACACAGTCAGCTGCCTTAAACGCTTGTTTCCTGCTGTTAGAATGAAGGTGAAGGAATGAATTCAAGTGCAAAAAAGCCACTCAACTTTTAGCCAAAATAAACTTGAGAATACTTTTATCAAAATATAAATCTAGTTCTTTTGATTATATCAATACAGCTCCAAGAGATAGTGCGTAAGACAAAAAAGGAGCAAAAATTTTCTTTTTTTGCAGTAAACAAGAACAAACCATTTACTGAAGGCATAGTTTTGCATCAGGAAACTTGTGTGCTGTAACAAAATCTCATTATCATGATGCATACACATCTCCAGCTGTGAAACTCCTCATTTGTTTCCTAAAGGCCCGTTTCTTGACAAATATGAGCAAATGCAATTGAAAGTAATAATAATTTGTTGTATTTAAAAGTAATTGTATTATAATGTGTTCTTTTAGTCTACATGTCTTCAAAAAGAGTATTCCATCTTATTCTAGGCCCGATTTTAATGTTCTTTAAAGGATTGGTTCACTTCAGAATAAAAAATTTCCTGATAATTTACTTACCCCCATGTCATCCAAGATGTTTATGTCTTTCTTTCTTCTCAAAGCATCCCAGGATTTTTCTCCATATAGTGGACTTCACTGGGATTCAACAGGCTGAAGGTCCAAATTGCAGGTTCAATGCAGCATCAGCCAAGGAGTAAGGGTCTTATCTAGTGAAGCAATTGGTCATATTCTAAAAGAAATAAAAATGTATATAATTTTTAAACACAAATGCTTGTCTTACTGCTCTGTGATGCACCACGAATTATGTATTCACGTTGGAAAGGTCACACGTGACGTAGGCGGAAGTACCACGCTAGGGTGAAAAACTCCATCTCATTTTCTCCTCCAACTTCTAAATCATCCGACATCGTTGTTTTACCTTTTTTTGTAAACGTTGTTTGGATTAGATCTTTGCAACGTTCGCTTTGTAGACACTGGATCGTTACTAATGTCTATGTCAGGCGCGACCTTTCCAACATGATTACGTAATGCATGGCAAGACCCTTATTCCTCGGCTGGGATTGTGTAGAGCCCTTTGAAGCTGCATTGAGACTGCAATTTGGACCTTGTTTATCCCCACTGAAGTCCACTATATGGAGAAAAATCCTGAATGTTTTCCTCAAAAACCTTAATTTCTTTTCGACTGGAGAAAGAAAGACATAAACATCTCGGATGACATGGGGGTGAGTAAATTATCAGGAAATTTTAATTCCGAAGTGAACTAATCCTTTAAGCCTTACTCTTTGAGTAAGGTGGAAATTTGTTATAGAAATGGAAATAAAATGAAATAATCAAACTTTGTTTACCTGTATTTACAGGACTCAAACTGTATTGTTGCTGATTATGCTACAATAGTTGCTTCTTAATCAAAAACACATGCTAGATAAATTGTTTTACATAATGATTGATTTCTTGTCTTTAAAAATTTCCCTCCAGGATCATTAGAATTCAGAGAAAGTGTGAAGCACACATTCATTTATCTCACACGAAGCTGAGTGTCAAGATTATATCAGTTTGAAAACAAGCTCAGTTGAAAGCTTGTTGACCTTAGAATAAAGTAAATTAGAGAAGAAGGCGGTGGCAGCCACCATCCATAAGCTTACTAACACTGTTAAAAATAAAGGTTCTTCACTGACATTGATTGTTATATGAAGAACCTCTAACATCAACAGAATGCACAAAAGGTTATTTAAATTAGAAAAATAATCTTTAGATTATTAAAATGTTCTTTACAAAATTCGAATGCTAAAGATGTTATATCATTTAAAAAACAGCTGGTAAGAGCAGAAAGCTATGCCAACTATCTATCCAAGACAAAACAAATAGCAAGGAACAAAGTTTATTCTATCACTACAGTCCTCCAAAGGTTAACAATATGTTTAAACTCAGACCAGAAAATCCACAGCTTCTTATACAGCTCAATTACATGCTGATAATGTGACTCAAGCGAAACAAATACATTTCCATTGCAATCATGCTGCTTTCCGTCATGTGTGAAACATCCTCCAACATGCAAGTCATCCTGAATTCTCATTTTTGCTCAAATAAATAGCAGCAGGAATGTCTTCTAAAGGATGCTTTTAGCTGATGTTTGGTGCATTTAATTCCCTAGTCAGTACCAAAATGTCTCATGGCATGGTGAGAGTGGCAGACCACTGCTGCCTTTATCAGTGATTCAAGAGGGTGAAGTGTGCTAAAAGTGCAGGTGAGAGGCTTTTGTGAAAACTGAAGTGTATGATTTACACCATCAGCGAATGCTTCGGTTACAGTTACCATGTGTATCATAGCTGAACCAGAACCTTACAACATTTTGGTTTTGCACAGTTTAATGGTTTAATTTTTTTCTGGTTTTGCAAAGTGCATAAATTTTCCCTTAATATGGAAATGTGTTAATCTCATGACTGTATGGATTATTCTGCATAGACATAGATAGATAGATAGATAGATAGATAGATAGATAGATAGATAGATAGATAGATAGATAGATAGATAGATAGATAGATTCAGCACAGAATCTGTAGGCTATAGATTGATATGAGAGAATTCAATAAATTAATAGAGCAAGCAATCAGGTTACAATTTACAAACCAATGGAATTAACCATTTGATAATGAAAAAGTAATAAATAACCAAAAAACAACATCACACACTGTAATCACATATTAAATGTTAATTCAAAACATGATAGATAGATAGATAGATAGATAGATAGATAGATAGACAGATTGATTGATTGATTGATTGATTGATTGATTGATTCAGAACAGAATCTGTAGATGGATATGAGAGAAATCAATAAATAGAGCAAGTTACAATTTACAAAAACCAATGGAATTAACCATTTGATAATGAAAAGTAATAAATAACCAAAAAAACAACATCACACATATAATCACATATTAAATGTTAATTCAAAAGATAATAAATTACCAAGATAGATAGATAGATAGATTCACTGAGATTATTGTGGGGACTGGTGCTATGAATGCATAAAAATCAATAAAGATGGGAAACTAAAATCATGACCTCGCGTGGGTCAACACTGTTCATTATTAAAGCCTAAATGATTTTCAAATTTAACTGAATTTAAGTAATTTTCCACGTGAATATGATTCCTCGCTATCTGAACAGGTGAGCTCACCCCATTCTGCGAGGTTAAAAAGTAGTAGGCTATTTTAAAATGCACTGTCTTAAAAAGACAATTACAAATGACTTGCTTGAGTCAACATTATTATGCCTTTATAAAGTAAAAGATACACGGCTCCTTCACTCGTCTCAAGCGCACTGACTAGGCTACTGCTCTTGAATCAGCATCCAACTTCTCGGTGGCTTTCCAGTCAGATTTATGGTTTTTACTAAATATGCGAGGTACAAATGACACAACTCACACCAAATGGATTTAAAATAATTTGAAACATAGGCTATACATGTCAACGGCATCTCATAATGCCTGGAATGAAACAATAACCAACTGCATATGCTATTTAAAATACCATAACACAAAAACAAAGTATGCTATACTTACCGGAGAAAACACGCAGCTCAACGTTAAAACTAATAAAACCAATTTTGAAGCGTCCATCGCAGCTGCTTTTTCTTCCGTAATGTTCGTTTACCATTAAAAAAACTTTACAGTCCGTAAAGTGTATCCTGCTCCCTTACAAACGTGTAAAATTCAACTCATTCAAACGTTATCTGTCTCATCGGCAGATGAGTAAATCATAAGTTCAGATGAGGGGACATCATAAGAGCCGTGAGCGAGCAGTCCTCCGGGTGAGTGGCTCATCGCTGCTCGAGCTGCTGACAGTTCAGCGACCAATGAGCGAATCACCGTCAGAGCACGAGAGGAGCTTCACTACTTGCGAGATATTGACAAAACTCAAGACTGCATCACTCTTGTTCGTCATCAGCTTACGACTGTCTTTGTTGCGCTGGTGCGAAAGCAATAGATGAAATTTCAAGGTCTAAGTTCTTTGTGAACACCTGGCTGCAGAAAATGATTCATGTGTGGGCTTGTTTTGTCTCGTTTGCTTTCAAATACGCTAGTCTAAATGGCCATGTAGGCTATGGACCGTTAGAGGTTATCAAAAAGGGACTCTATGTACAAAAAAATGTAATTTTGACCAAAAATGTAATACAATACAACAAAAACTGCGAGTTGCCTGAACAATGCGAACTGATAGTAGTACCTGCGCTGGCTTCCGATTGGTCGATGACGTCTTCCAGTCGTTTCGAAACCCGTTCAAAATATCACTGTGAAGCTCATATTGCAGATCGCTATTTTGTTGTTGTACAGAAACCTTCTGTTATTTCAGGGATTATATCGTCTACCTAGAGTAAGGAGGATGACATTTAATGAAATTGTATGTTTTCACAGTAGCTACACATAATAGCAGATCTGACGTACAAACTTTAAAGCTTTAAAGTAGGCCTAGGCTATGAATACACTGAGTAGCCTACTGAGGAAAAAAAAATTATATATATACATATTATATATATAAAAAAGATGGTTCTTTAAAGGTTCTTTACATGTAGTAACAGCTCTGTTTAGAACCGTATCGTCTTGAAGAACCCTTTATGCTGAAATGGTTCTTTGTGTTAGCGTTTAGGGTTCTTTTTTTCCAGACTTTTTGTTTTTCAAATCTGTAACTGTCAAAGCCACCATTTTCTGGAGCTATCAACCATCTGATTACACAGACTGTCAACACACTATCAACAGGTAAATTCTTAAAATGTCAAAATGTAACATTCAAGTTGTTACTGATTTCCTACCACTCATGTCTTTTTATAGTTTAACAGAACATGTAAGTCTGAGTAGCTTTGTTCAGTTATCCTCTCCACTAACAGAGATATTGAATTTATGATCCATATTGTTAGTTTTTATTTATTACTTTATGCATAAACATATCCAGTCACAAAAAACATTAAAGCTATCCCATGACTTTATATTTTTCCTTTTAACATTTTAAAGGGCTCACATACTATCAATTTTTGCTAATTTTGGCCTTCATAAACATGATTGTTTTTACATAAACAAATAGAAGAGACACACACTGTAACTTACTAATATACTTATATTAATGAAAAAAAAAATCTTAATAAAAAGGTTATTTATAACACCATTAAGGTCCTTTCAAAGCATGGTTCTTTATAGAACCTTATAAAAAGGGTTCTATTTAGCACCATAAAGGGTTCTCTGTTGTTACAAGCCGAAGAAGCCTAATCTGGTACTGTTTAGAACTATTTTTCTTAAGAGTGTAGTATATATTAAATTGATGTCCGGAGATGTTGTTCTTCGACTTCTGAATTCAAACACTGTCTGAAATATTTATCTGGAGCATTCAGCAAATATTTGAACAGAAAATTTCTTTGTCATTAGCAGACACATTTCATCCAAAGTGACTTTTAACTCTATAAATAGTATAATAATTGCTGAAGCAACTTGAGGTTAAGTGCCATGCTCAAGGAAAGGGCACTGGTTGATTGGGTATGTCGTCTGAGGAATATTTAGAGACAAAATAATTTAATTAAAACACTGATAGAATCCGTTATTCTGAATACAAGCCTATTATGTAAGTGCCGTGATTAATATGTTGTTATATTCCATTTCACACAGTGATCCATCACAATGCTGATGTAAATAGCCTCTGTACTTTCAAATAAGAAATTACTGCAATTAAATTAAACAGGTATGATAATTAACCAGAGTGAATTTGGGTAAATCAGTTTTGCTATTTATGCCAATGAAAAAAGTAACAACCTAAGTCCTCCTGTGTATGATATTCACAATTCACAAAATCATTGGATATATGCAAATGTTGTAAATATTTATTATTTACATCTGCCTATCTGGCAGTGGCCTCCTCAATGAAATTAAGCTGAAATAAGAATGATTTAGACAGAAGAATATCTTTCATCTGTGTGCATGTGAGGCTGGACACAGCATGTCTTGTGATAAATAAGCTCATTTCTGTGTCTCGGAGCAGTGCACATTCTAATCATTTTCCATTTAAACTAACTAAATCGCATTTAGGGAAAAATACTCACTGTAATATCTGTGTTGACACTGCTGAGGTTCAGCCGCCCCACATCTAAATGTTCACTGATTGATATGCTCTCTTTCCCATGCAAATAATGAGGAACGGCAATTCTGTGCATGCAACATTTACACTGAAGCTTATTATGCCTGTGTGACATCTCATCAAAAAGAATTTGTGGATCTATAAGATGAATATTCAAATGTAAATTCATTAAAAGTGCAGAGTTAAAGGGTTAGTTCACCCAAAAATGAAATATCTGTCATTAAAGGTGCCCTAGAATCAAAAATTGAATTTACCTCGGCATAGTGGAATAACAAGAGTTCGGTACATGGAAAAGACATACGCTGATTTTCACACTCCATTGCTTCCTCCTTCTTATATATATTTATATATCTCCTTTGTTTAAAAGACCTCCGGAAAACAGGCGAATCTCAACATAACACCGACTGTTACGTAACAGTCGGGATCATTAATATGTACGCCCCCAATTTTTCCATATGCCAGCCCATGTTCAAGGCATTAGACAAGGGCAGCCAGTATTAACGTCTAGATCTGTGCACAGCTGAATCATCAGACTAGGTAAGCAAGCAAGGACAATAGCGAAAAATGGCAGATGGAGCAATAATAACTGACATGATCCATGATTACATGATATTTTTAGTGATATTTGTAAATTGTCTTTCTAAATGTTTCGTTAGCATGTTGCTAATGTACTGTTAAATGTGGTTAAAGTTATCATCGTTTATTACTGTATTCGCGGAGACAAGAGCCGTCGCTATTTTCATTTTTAAACACTTGCAGTCTGTATAATTCATAAACACAACTTCATTCTTTGTAAATCTCTCCAACAGTGTAGCATTAGCCGTTAGCCACAAAGCATATAGCCTCAAACTCATTCAGAATCAAATGTAAACATCCAAATAAATACTGTACTCACAGGAATCGATGCATGCATGCAGCATGAACACTCTAAAAAATGCTGGGTTAAATATGGACAAACCCAAGGATTGGGTTGTTTTTAACCCAGCATTTTTTAGAGTGAATGACGAACATCTTGTAAAGATCCATTTGAGGGTTATATTAGCTGTGTGAACTTTGATTATGCACATATATTTCTTTACAAAGTGATATCGCCAACTACTGGCTTGACAACATAATGCAGCATTTTTTATCATCTTTGCAGATCTGTGTGAACAGGGATTGTTTTGACAATGTTATCGTCTGTACGTTAAACTCAAAGGAACAATTTTTCCATTTTTAGTACATTTTTGTCATGTAAATGTACCCTTCATACCATCACAAACCATCATTACTCATTTTTAATATATATTTTTTTTCCAAGCAATTAAATGGATAATATAAGGACATGGTACATTTTAAGGTCTGACCTAAGTTTATATGCAAGATACATACTCACTCTAGGGTTTTAAGATGTTAAGGTCACTTGAAAAAGAGAAGCAAATGAGAATCTTAATTGCTTAACCATTCAAGGGTTGGATCACTAAGGGCAGGTGTATTCTTATGCAGATTTTTACCTTTGGATAGCATTGTACTTATTCAGATCTGGCTTCAAATAGAAAATCATTTTAGGCCATCATTTTCTCATTCTATTGAAAACCCTTGACATTCACTTTTTCAGTAAATGCAAATACTGGTCCTGGCACTGCTCTCATGGCTGTTTCATTGTTCTTGTTGTAAAGAAGGAATTGCTGTTTACAAACAAACAGGTTGGCAGCACTTCCGGGTGGCACACCTAGAATAGAGCTGTTTTAGAAAAAGTAACATGTTTGATTTTACCTCTTACAACACAACCGTGGTAACAAATAGAAGGCTAAATTCAAATGATGTGAAAGGCTGAATTCAGAACAGGATACTAGCAAGTAATCCTACTATTTCTGAAATAGTAGTACCTTGTGAACGTGTAGTATTGTATGATGGTGGATTTTTTTATTTCGGCCCCACAAAGCACCACATCATTCATTGTCTTTGTGAAAGAATTTGTAAACAATAGTGGCATTCAAAAGCTTTGCAAATCTTTTGTTTCGAATCAGAGCATGTATCAAACTTAAAGGGTTAGTTCACCCAAAAATGAAAATGATGTCATTAATGACTCACCCTCATGTCGTTCCACACCTGTAAGAGTTCCGTTCATCTTCAGTTTAAGATATTTTAGATTTAGTCCGAGAGCTTTCTGTCCCTCCATTGAAAATGTATGTACAGTAGACTGTCCATGTCCAGAAAGGTAATAAAAACATCGTCAAAGTAGTCCATGTGACATCAGTGGGTTAGTTAGAATTTTTTGAAGCATCGAAAATACATTTTGGTCCAAAAATAACAAAAACTATGACTTTATTCAGCATTGTATTCTCTTCCGGAATCCTTTCCATTGAATTGATTCCATTAAATCCTTTCATCTGTCGGCATTGGTAATGCACTTTTACGTCGCCGTGGTTGTTTTTGGCGATTGGGACATCCGCGACATGCACACTTATGCACCATTTTAAAAAATATAGCAATACCAAAATACAAACAATGTAGAATAGCTTGAATACAGCGTGTGTCTCCCTCAGACTGTAAACGAAGCTCTGGCGCACCGGATAACACGTCAGCAGCGTCTTACATCAGCAGCGTCACTGCGGAGTCGTGAACCACCCTCCGGAGCAGAAGGGGGCGATAATGCACCAATAAGCTGGATGCCAACCACTGTAAAACAGGAAAGAAGAAGAAGAAGAAGAAGCGGAGTCGTGAACACGAATTGACAACTGAATAAAGTCGTAGTTTTTGTTATTTTTGGACCAAAATGTATTTTCAATGCTTCAAAATGTCGCGGATGTCCTAATCGCCAAAAACAACCACGGCGACGTAAAGTGCATTACCAACGTCGACAGATGAAAGGATTCAATGGAATCATTTCAATGGAATCAATTCAATGGAATCAATTCAATGGAAAGGATTCCGGAAGAGAAGACAATGCTGAATAAAGTCGTAGTTTTTGTTATTTTTGGACCAAAATGTATTTTCGATGCTTCAACAAATTCTAACTGACCCTCTGAAGTCACATGGACTACTTTGATGATGTTTTTATTACATTTCTGGACATGGACAGTCTACCGTACATACATTTTCAATGGAGGGACAGAAAGCTCTCGCACTAAATCTAAAATATCTTAAACTGTGTTCCGAAGACGAATGAAGGTCTTACGGGTTTGGAACGACGTGAGGGTGAGTCATTAATGACATAATTTTCATTTTTGGGTGAACTAACCCTTTAAGTCACGTGATGTCATTTTCAAAATTTGGTGGTTCACCGCAGATCATTAGAACTGCACCACTGTTCATAGCCACTGAAAATTACTCGGAGCTGGAAGCGTGGTTTCCTGTTTTACCTCACGGTCATTTCATCTATCCCTCTCATTCAGGAGAGGAACTAATGAAGGGGTGAGATATGTCAAAAGCACTTATATATCGATGAATTATAACTCACTGGGCTCATGCTAAAGATAGATCAGTCTGGCTTCTATTCCCTTGCATCAGTTTCCCAAGCAGAGCTCCTCGAACTAAATAGACCATGAAGCCTAAAAAAAGATCACTGTCACTCAGTATAGGCTTGGAAGTTCAAAAACTAGAAGGGTAGACTTCACATTTTAATTGACATGCCCTTTCACGATTATGACCAAAATGTGGGCACAAGATGACTTTCTGCCAAGTTCCTGTTTTCCACATTCCACAACCAATCAATGAAACCTGTTCGAATAAAGTTCCTTTGAGGCTAAGGAAAGTGTGGGGATTTTGAGGTGCCAGACATTTTTTTCACGCATCACTGTTATATATAAAATGAAGGTCTGTTTCCTTGAAGAGTGAGTCAAAATTACACAGAAGTTACTCTAAAAAAGATCTGTTTAAATCCTCATGGATACATCATTAGTGAGAATATTTCAAGGCTTCAGAAAAAGTAGCAGGCTTGTTAGTTACACAAGCTTTCACATGTTTCACTATTGGGCGTATATGTGAGGAAGAAAATGTGCCATTCCATAATTAACAAAGTTTGTTGTGTGCTGACAGAACTTCATTAATCATTGCTGTGTAAAATCACTCACTGAGACTTGTAAATGGCTTGTAATTTTTCAGTAGGCTCCAACATCTCCAACATGCTGCTTGGGTTTAACAATCACTTAATTGTTAAAGATTATTAGGCGTCAACTTTACGATCCTGGTTTGCGCTAATCAGTAATAATGAACAAAAACTCTTTCACCAGTGGTGTAAACCATCTGATAGAAAGCAGAAAAATATTTTCAACATGATCTTGTATAGTCTACACAGTCGTGTGTTTCTTTAGACAAAAGCATAGTGGATGGCATTTGTGTAAGAACTTTAATGTTTTCTAATTTCACTGTACGTTATCGTGCACAAAATACAATTGGAAAATTGGTGAACACAGATGAGAAATTGTTTATAGAGATGAGAAACTGCTTATAGAGTGAGGTGTGCAAATGATTAAGAAGAGTCCCTGACAGGGTTGAGCATAATGTGTAATTAAACATTATTATTAGCTGACTAACATTAGACGATGAAAGATGAAAGATGAAAAAAAAAAGAAACAAAAATTAAACATATTTGTGAACATATATTTAAAAATTGAATATGCTACTTTTGGTGAAAGGCGCATTTATATGGATTTGTATGGTACAAAACAGTTCTACATATAAATATATAAATCTGTGTTTTCCTGTAAATATGTATTTGTATGAAAAACTGTTACATCATTAAGCCAGTAGGTGGCAACAAGCAACTGACTTTATGTGCGAGTTACTTAATCATTAATTCAACACATTTGTTCAAAAATTAAACAAGTATCTATTGTCTTTATAGGTTAATGAGTGAGTCATTGAATTATTCACTCAACTGATTCATCAGAACACTGATTGATTCAGGAACTCCACTGCTGTGTGTTACTGTTGTTCATTCTGCGGTGGCTTCCTTTGGAACTATTTTCGTTGATGGAGCAAAAATAGACAAAGCAAGTGACAATACTGTGTCTAAAATGTGTTATATCATAAACCCTATGAGAACACATACTTGTGGAACAATATTGCATGCAAGCAATAACACACATTTGATTATTTTTTTATTATTATTGTTTTAAACATGGACCAGCACCATTCTTTATATATGTATTTTTCTTTCATCTCTTCTGTCACAGGGATGTAAGAGAAGTTGCAAGCAATTCAATTTCTCAAACAAAGGCCATACCTCCCATCACATACAACTCACACCTTTAAACAAATTTAGACTGGTTACACAGAAAAACAAACACAAAGGCCCAAAAATACTACAGAACTGCCACTACAGCCGAACTTTTAGCTTGTCTATTTATAGAAGTGATTTTATTTGTAGTAAGCACACAGTTGGAGCTTAGTGGGCAATCAAGTAACCATAATAATATGTGTTTGTTTACAGAATGGGGTTGAGGAATGAGAAGCCACACGGGAGACACTATAAACCATGCCAAAGAGGGTGCTTTGAAAAACACGACAACCTCGCACTTCACAGCATGGTACTAAATAGCCTTGATGGCATAATGGACATTCAGGGGTGAATAGATATTTTTAGAACCCAAGAGTGCACTAAACGTTACTCAGCACAGTTTGTCTTCAGAAGTAAGTGTTGCATAGCTGGAATATTAAGACTCTGGCTGTTTGAGACATTTCGTAATATATTAGGTCTACTTGTGTGGAAACATGCTCCTAATTCTATAGCCACACTCATTTGGTTCTCTTCAACCATGTCTCAGATTTTAAATAAGTAGCAAATTATGCATTAAAGTTGGGATGAAACAGAAGTTGCAATAGCCTTTTCTTCTGTGTTGTGACGTATATCCGAGTGAAACGGCTTCTTGGATAAGAAAACTGGGTATTGGGAATTGTCCCTTTAAATGCAAATGAGCTGTTGCTTCTCACGGCTGCTTTCCAGAAGAGGGCGGAACTTTAAAGGTGCCATCGAATTGAAAATTGAATTTTCCTTGGCATAGTTGAATAACAAGAGTCCAGTACATGGAAATGACATACAGTGAGTCTCAAACTCCATTGTTTCCTCCTTCTTATATAAATCTCATTTGTTTAAAAGACCTTCCAGAAAACAGGCGAATCTCAACATAACACCGACTGTTACGTAACAGTCGGGGTGTACACCCCCAATATTTGCATATGCCAGCCCATGTTCCCAACATTATGAAAGGCATTAGACAAGGGCAGCCAGTAACGTCTGGATCTGTGCACAGCCGAATCATCAGACTAGGTAAGCAAGCAAGAACAACAGTGAAAAATGGCAGATGGAGCAATAATAACTGACATGATCCATGATTACATGATATTTTTAGTGATATTTGTAAATTGTTTTTCTAAATGTTTCGTTAGCATGTTGCTAATGTACTGTTAAATGTGGTTAAAGTTACCATCGTTTATTACTGTATTCACGGAGACAAGAGCCGTCACTATTTTCATTTTTAAACACTTGCAGTCTGTATAATTCATAAACACAACTTCATTCATTTATAAATCTCTCCAACAGTGTAGCATTAGCCGTTAGCCACAGAGTACTATCAAACTCATTCAGAATCAATGTAAACATCCAAATAAATACCATACTTACGCGATTAGACATGCTGCATAACGAACACTTTGTAAAGATCCATTTTGAGGGTTATATTAGCTGTGTGAACTTTGTTTATGCAATGATAGAGTCGAGAGCTCTGGGGGGGCGGTGAGCACGAGATTTAAAGGGGCAGCAGCCCTGAATCGGCGCATTTCTAATTATGCCCCAAAATAGGCAGTTAAAAAAATTATTTTAAAAAAATCTATGGGGTATTTTACCTTACATTGTTCAAACTGGAGTCGGACACTGATGGAGAGACTCAGGAAGAAGTTACAACTTATAGAATGTATCTGGACATTTCTGAACGTTTAGTGGATAAATGTATGTGCAGTTGATTCAACTCATCGACTAGCATGTGCCGTCATGTTCATCTTTTGTGCAAATCCAGCCCTCGTTTGTGAAGTAGTCCGGCGTAAAATGACAGCATGGCAACAACAACTCTTCCTCTTCTCTAAAGCAGCCCAACATGGCCTTGCTCCCTCTGTTGTGTGTTCTCGGGGGCAGGATTTATGTGTAATTTAGGGTTAGTGATGTCACTAACCAGGGATTATCTCCCTTTGCAGATGTTGTTTATGCTCTAACAGCAACATTACACACAAACTAAAGTTAAAAAAGTGAAATCATAATCAACCACCCCCTTTAAAGTCAAGATGAAATGGCATTTGCAATCCATTTTACTTCTGTAATCTATATTTCCATGTGAAACAATATTTTCAATAAGCTAAATATGTAGATAAGGACTGGAATTTTTTCCACTGAGAATTGTTTTAATCGTTAAAAAAAGAAACAGAAAAATCAGAGGGCTCAGTACTGTCAGTTGAAAATAAAAATCGTTTCAGAGGCAGAGAAGCCATACACTGCTTATTTTTGCAGAAATTTCTTGCAAATGCAATGTATTGTGGGAATAGTGTGGGAAAAGTGGTTTTGGTTATTCTTAACCTGCATGAAACCTTTTCTTTGTTTTGGGAAAAGTAGTTTTGGTTATTCTTACCCTGCATGAAACCTATTGTTTGTTGTGGGAGAAGTGGATTTGGTTATCCTTACCCTGCATGAAACCTTTTGTGTGTTGATATGATAGACATGAATATCAACCAGGTATGCAAACTCACCTGTGAATCTTGTTATTTGATATCAATCCAAAGCAGATGAATGGGTTATCTTATGCAAGGATCGTGATTCAGAATAGATTTCATCCTGGTCTGAGGTCATCTGGTAACACATCAGTCCTTTTTTGAAGTGACGGATGAGGTCAGAAGTGAGAATGATTTTATTCCATATTGAGACTGTGACACCAAGGGAAGGATAACGCAGTGTTAACAATTTCCTGCCCCTTTCCCGAGAAACGACTAGTGATCTATAGAAGTTCAGATGCCAGGGGTGCATGTATTTTATTTCTTTACAAAAAAATCATAAAAGATCTCCAGGCTATTATTTGGCAACATGTCTTTGAAGTTGTTGTTAAATCATGCATTCATGTGGATTGCAGTCATTTACCATTCATCTATTCGCTTCCCAGCATCACTTCGGAATAAAAGTGGCATCTGCTTTTGACTTTCAAAAAAAAACGACAGATCCTCCCAGAGGTCATTATCCTGCCTGCATGAGAGCAGGACCCCATAGCTGGCGTACTGCAGATTATTGAGCTTTTCAAGGGTACAGGGACAACATGGTCACAGACCACACTCCTAAACAGCCTATTTATATGGGGCTAATTAAACTACAAAGCCCTGAAGCAGACAGAACCTTTATTCCTCTTCTCTGTGCGTAACCAGTTTGTTAAGGGTTAGGGAGGCTGTGTCACCCTCATTAATGTTCTACCACCTGGTGTTGGGATCCCAGGGCACATGATACTGTCTTCTTTTGTTAATGGGCAAATGCAGTACACTATAAAAAAGAATTGTTGGTTTAACTTAAAAAAAGTAAGTTAATTTTGACTTCATTGAAGTTAAAAATTTGAGTTAATACAATGAAGGCAATTGGTTTAATCAACAGAAACTCAAAATATTATGTTATCTGAACCACATTAAGTATCGAAGTTGATTTGACAAAAGAAAAATAGTTCTGATACCAAATTTTTTTACAGTGTAGTTTTGAAATCAATTTTCTATTCCTAAAGAGTAAATTTAACAGGAAGCAAATACAATCATGCACAAATTGATTGACAACATGCTCAAAGAAACTCGTTGAAGGTTACTTGTTGACTCATGACTGTTTTCAGTATTTCAGCATTTCTAGATCTAGATCTCAGTGTTCACTATACTTTCACAACTATTGACTTCAAAAATCCATTGAATCTAACTAGCAAAGCTAAGTTTAGCACACAGAGTGCTGTAAATCCAATAGGCCACTTTAATAAAAAAAAAATATATATATATACTGTCTTGCTGACCATAAACCCAGTGCCCCTGGATCTGCATTCATGTCTTAGAGAACTGAGATAGTGACAGTGTAATGCTGCGATGGCAACAAGACTTAAAAGATTTACTAAGACCCAATAAATCTTAAAAGCCTTCAATCCTTGGAGGTCTGCTATCGACTGAGTGACTACTCCAAGATGACAGGCAGTAGTTTTTAAGGAATTTTGATTTTGATAACATGTTGGGCTCTTAATGCTAAATGTCAGTGCTCTTTGAACAGCTTTACTGGCATGAGATCGCACACTTGTGGTATGGTGAACAATTTTTGTATCCGGCTATAATTCTAAAGGTTAGGCTGTGGATTAATCACAAACTTTGTGATATGAGGATACCTAAGCCTCAATATTTCATGTTTAAGATATGTGCAAGATATATAAAAATAGTGTTGTACTCAATATCTTATGAAGTTTTTTCTTGTATTTATTCTTTTTTAGTATTTCTAATTGTCACATTTCTTTTTAAAGGTGCCCTAGAATTAAAAATTGAATTTACCTTGGCATAGTTGAATAACAAGAGTTCAGTACATGGAAAAGACATACAGTGAGTCTCAAACACCATTGTTTCCTCCTTCTTATGTAAATCTCATTTGTTTAAAAGACCTCTGAAGAACAGGCGAATCTCAACATAACACCGACTGTTACGTAACAGTCAGGATCATTAATATGTAAATTTAAAGGGGCTGCAGCCTGAATCGGTGCATAGTTAATGATGCCCCAAAATAGGCAGTTAAAATAATTCATTTGAAAAAAATCTATGGGGTATTTTGAGCTGAAACTTCACAGACACATTCAGGGGACACCTTACACTTATATTACATCTTGTAAAAACTGGTTCTAGGGCACCTTTAAATTGAATTTCATGTTTACTTATAATCTTTCTCTATGACAGAATTCAAGAGCATTTAGAGTCTAAAGAGGTGGTTGATTATGATTTCACTTTTTTAACTTTAGTTAGTGTATAATGTTGCTGTTTGAGCATAAACAATATCTGCAAAGTTAAGACACTCAAAGTTTCAAGCAAAGGGAGATATTTTCTTTTAAAGAATTCTCTGTTTAAGGACTACAACAAATGGCTGGTAGGGACTACAATGAGTTTCTTCCCGGGTTGGTGTCATCACTAACCCTAAAATTTACATAAACCCTGGCCCCGAGAACACGCAACAAAGCAGTGAGACCATGTTATTGCAATACAGTAAGTCACACAAATGCAATAGCATGTCATAAAAGCAAGATCACAAGTTATAACCATAATTAAACTAAACTGAACTATACCTGTTCTATCTTCATGCAGCATATATTCTCTGGCTCGAGTGATTTATAGATTATCAGGTTACACTTTATTTTACAGTGCCATAGTTACATTGTAATTACGCAAATAAGTACTGAGTACTATTATTAAACTACATGTACTTACTATAGAGTTACAGTTAGGGTTAGGGTTTGGTTTAGGGTTAGTTACTTGTAATTATGCATCATTTACTGTTATTACTATAGTACATAAATACATATAACATAAGTACATTATGTAAGTAATGTACAAATAACATTATGTACATAAGTGTTACATATCCCGTGTCTCCCGGACTCCATTTCCCAGAATCCTCTTGTCTCCACACCTGCACTCACTTCCCTTGTCATCTCCCCATCATCACGGATCACCTGCACCTGGACTCTATCATCATCACTCCCTTTATAATGGACTCACTCCCTTCATTCCCTGTCTGTTCTCAATGTTATGTAGTTTGCTGAATGTGTGTATCTTGTATGCTTTCTCCTGCTTTATTGAGTAAAACCCATTACTGTGGATATCCTTGTTACTCTCATCTCTCCAACACACCAGCAGTTGTAACAATAAGTACATAAAGTAACATGTAACTACAGCACTGTAAAATAAAGTGTTACCGATTATCATGACAGAATATGCTAATCAATGACTTTAAGATAAGTTAACTCCACATCAGCTACATAAATTCATCAACTAACCATTCAGAAACGTCCTGTTGCATTCTACACGTTGTCAATTCTTCCTGAGTCTCTCCATCATTTTCCGACTCCAATTTTAACATAAAAGGCTGAACAGTGAGTCTTCTAGCTGCTAACATGAGCTCTTGACTCTCCACCCTCTTCTTGGGAGCAGCATCTCATTTGCATTTAAAGGGACACACACAAAAACTGAGCGTTTTTGCTCACCCTCAAAATGTGACAGATTTAACATGCTATAAAAATGATCTGTGGGGTATTTTGAGCTAAAACTTCACATACACTCTGGGGACATCAGAATCTTATTTTACATCTTGTAAAAGTTGCATTATATGACCCCTTTAAACTAATTTAAATGGTCAATTCTATGTAAATTCTACATTTATAAAAAGTGAAAAAATTATGACACCAAAAGTGTAGGCAAAGACTATAGACCTTATGTAGCCCCGCCCCTTTTCAGCGCTGCGCTCGTTGTCTTTTGACTTCCGTCTTGTATTTCCACAGCTATCTTATGTATTTATGAATGAACTGCTCATTTTAAAATCTTCCCGGTCTACTGACATTTGTTAAGACATCTGCTTTGAACATAACAATGCTCATGATAACTTTCATTAACTCTACAACACGTAAATCCACTTCACCAGCTAATTATTCTTCAACAGCGATGCCATAGAAATATACAGGGCTACCGCAAAACGGAAGTTCAAAGACAATATTCTAAAGATGGCGGCGCGCTTGTTTCTCTGGAAAATAAGGTCTATAGAATAACACAAGACATGTCACTCGTATTGTTTTGAATGGGAGAAAGTGTAACGCGCAATATGGCAGTTAGAAGCACTGGTTTCTATAGAAACAATCAGACGCAAAAAAAATTATGAGACAGTTGTTGTCAGAATTCATTGGTGATTTCAAATATGAAATTTAATTGAAAGCTTGGTAAACAGCTTTGTAGAATTTGATGTTTCCCCATTTAAAGAGATAGGAGCTGCAGGATGCCCAGGATGCCCGAGAGGCATTTCAAAGATGGCCGCCGAGTGAAATGACTTGTCTTAAAGGGACTTTGGTGCAGGTTACAGTTTATCCAAATGTATTTATAACTGCTACTTTTCAAACCAATATATTAATTTGTTAAAATAATAATCTAATCTTAATCTGATCTAATAACAGAAAAAAGAACTACAAAAAGGAATTTGTCAGAGGAACAAATGTTTTTCCTTTTTTTACTATAGCTATGAGCTTTCTTTTGTGTTGACTTTTTCAGCAAACTTTTCTTCATTATAATTTTGCGAGGCTGCTGAAAATTTACAATTCCAATGAGAGGCATTTTGAACTGTTCAGCTCTGCTATTGTTAATAGATGCTGTTGAACATAAAAGCATGTTTCCTGTTCCTGATAACACCCAGACTCAAGCACAAAATAGATGCAAATGCTCTTACCATGAGTAGTGCAAAAACATCTACTGTTTGCACTATTTTATACCAAGAAGTGCTGAAGAAGATGTTCATTAATCTGAATTATCATGTAGAATGAGGTCAGAGCCCATTGAGCGACTTCCTGTCTCATTTGTCAGTTTCTCGGTGGTCACAGCACCCACAGTCCTGCATTTGTAGGAAAGTGAAACCAAAACTGATGAGAAAAACTAGAATCATTTCTGTGCTGGTTAGGAGGCCTGTGCCTCAGTATGTGAATATGACATGTTTTCTGTACGAACACGACTGAGAGGGTTGACACGCTGCGAGATACATGGTGCACTTTCATTTCTTTAAAGAAATTTCACAGTGAGTCAAAGTAAACTCAGTTAACCTTAGAACACTCTGTTTCTCTTAACAAAACATTATTTTTCTATTTCATCCAATAAGAAGATGTTTCCACATAAGAGTATGCCGAGAATTGATTAAGCCAAGTGGATAAAAGAACGATGAAATGATTCAGCCTGTTCAGTAAAATGGATTTCTACTAAAAGCCCCATTTGATTGAAGCAGACAATGGCTTTATACCCATTCCATCTCTAACTATGAACAGTTACCCCTTCCAGGCTAAACAAAGTCAGTGTGCCTGCACACTATTCAGTCATTTGCTACACTAAAATGAAATCACTGCTGTCTAAGGAAACAAGAGGCTTGACAAGAGGAAAGATTTCACACGCCTTTTGACATTAGGCCTTTGGCTCAGTAAACTCCATACGAGCATAATTCTCTAAGGAATATAAAATAATTTAGCTGTTGATTTTGATGATTATTTTTAACTTCCAAACAAACACATATTTCTGAGTGAAAGGCAGTCTTTGCATCATGAAACAAGTGTTGTTAATAGGGGTAGTTCACCCAAAAAAAACTCAAACCCATATGACATAAGAAATTTTGTAGAATATCTCTACTGTTTTTTGTCCATACAATGAAAGTCAGTGGGATCCAAAACAACATTGATTGGACCCCATTGACTTTCATTGTGCAAACAAACAACATTGAGACATTTTTCAAAATATCTTTTATGCTCAATTTTTGGGTGAACTATCCCTTTAAAGAACTAGTCCACTTTTAAATACACTTTTCCTGATAAATTTACTCACCCCCATGTCATCCAAGATGTTCATGTCTTTCTTTCGTCAGTCGAAAAGAAATTAAGGTTTTTGATGAAAACATTCCAGGATTATTCTCCTTATAGTGTATTTCAATGGCTACCAACAGATTGAAGGTCAAAATTACAGTTTCAGTGCAGCTTCAAGGGCTTTAAACAATACCAGATGAGTAATAAGGGTCTTATCTAGCGAATCGATCGGTCATTTTCGAAAAAAAATACAACCGTTTATGCTTTATAAACAAAATATGGCCTTGAACTTACTTTCCGCTTCCGCATTCTTCATAACGCTTACGCTGAATGTTCTACGCCTTCCCTATTCAAGTTACGGAAAAAAACGAAACTGGCGCCACGTTCTTTCCGTAAGTAGAATAGGAAAGGCGTAGAACATTCAGCGTAAGCGTTATGAAGAATGCGGAAGCGGAAAGTACGTTCAAGGCGATATTTTGTTTATAAAGCATAAACGGTTGTATTTTTTTCGAAAATGACCGATCGATTCGCTAGATAAGACCCTTATTACTCATCTGGTATCGTTTAAAGCCCTTGAAGCTGCACTGAAACTGTAATTTTGACCTTCAATCTGTTGGTAGCCATTGAAATCCACTGTAAGGAGAAAAATCCTGGAATGTTTTCCTCAAAAACCTTCATTTCTTTTCGACTGACGAAAGAAAGACATGAACATCTTGGATGACATGGGGGGTGAGTAAATTTATCAGGAAAAGTGTATTTAAAAATGGACTAATCCTTTAAGGTTAAAGTAGATCTTTCCTTTTTTAACTATGCATTTTAACATATTTTAGAACATATTTGGAACGTGTTTGGAACATATCTGGAACACATTTTGGAACCTATTTTAACATACTTGGTTTTTGAGGCTTGTGTTTGACTTCATTGGGATGAAGACAATGACAATAATGTTTCATGGCAATCCCATCATTTGCTCCCTAGACTGATATTAAAAATTTCATTATCGTTTCCTATGCAATGAAATGCAGTTTACTCAGCTTAGACATGAGATTTGTCATTATACCATTCGTTAATTAAAACAGGCAATGTCCACAACTCATATAAATGTAAATAGAACAAACAGTGATATATAAAATGGTAAAAGCTCAAAAATATCCATGTTTACGTTACACTATGGACAAAAAACATAAATGTATTAATTTATCATTGCTCATAACCAATCAATCACTTTTTATCTCTCGCTGCAGACCTGGAGAGTTATTTAAATACAATTCCAATTTCACTCGGGACAGAAATCAGCATATAAATGAAAGACCAGTATGTCTGTGGGATCAAAAGGTTGAACATCAACAACATGCATGCATTATAACATCCATGAAATAGACACCTGATTCTGTCATGTGTTCCCTTTGAGTTTGGAAGCCTAAAAATATTTTCTGCTCTCTCATATTTGACCCGTTTCCCCCCTGCATTTTGATGCTGCTAGAAAATTTACATTAAATCTGACTCATATTTGGCCAGGAGAAGCTTTTAAAGAGATTAGAGATTTTTAGAGAAGAGCAAATTCCATCATCCTGTCAGAAGTTTCTCCAGTTGTATTAAACCCTTTTATTAGGTCAAACAGACTCTGGATTTATTGATACAATCTGACACAATATGCACATGACAATCCAAATTAGCTTGGTGATATTTGCCAGGACACTTTAATCTTACTCTCAGGAATAAATACAACATCACTGAAGTGTCCTTGTGTCTGTCTTTGCTCAGTATTATCAGCGATTGTGCCAAGCTCTTAAACTGCCAACATGAAAGACTCACTCACCCACCACTGCGTCCTTTTGTCGCTCGACTCTGCAGGGACCCCGCGAGAGTCAATTATAGTATAGCCTCCGAAATTTACTAGTCACTTAGTATTTTAGCAAAGTCTGTAAAGGATGATTCATGTGGGTTAGAGTTAGGTCATCATTTGCACTAAAATAAAAACTCTCTGTGGCTTTAAGTATTAAACAAGATGGTTTAGTCAGAAATGAAATTCTGTCATTATTGCGGTACACAAAAGAAGATATTTTGAAAAAAATGTTTATGAAACCGTTTTAGGTCACATTTTATTTTGATGGTCCCCTTTAGACATTCTGTTGACTATAATAAGTTATGTTGTACCTACATGTCAACTAACTATCATTACAGTATTATTTAGGGGTTAGGGTTAGTAGAATAATTTGACATGTACTTGCAAAGTTACTTACAGTCAATGTCTGTTGGGGGACCATCGAAATAAAGTTTTAGCGGATATTAAAGCGATAGTTCACCTAAAAAATGAAAATTATCCCATGATTTACTCACCCTCGAGCCATCCTACACTATTTTCATGTCCAAAAAAACTACAGTTTTCTATATGTAAAAACTGCAGTAATCTTTTGTAAGGTAGGCTCAAAGGCACTGTCTTTACAGTTGAAGTCAGTAGGGTCCAAAACAACATTGGAGCCCATTGACTTTCATTGTTTGTACATTTTTCAATATCATCTTTTAGGTTCCACAGAAGAAATTCATACATGTGGGAGATTAAATGATGACAGAATATTAATTTTTGGCTGAACCTTTAAAGGTGCCCTAGAATTAAAAATTTAATTTACCGTGGCATAGTTGAATAACAATAGGATGGTACATGGAAATGACATACAGTGAGTCTCAAACTCCGTTGTTTCCTCCTTCTTATGTAAATCTCATTTGTTTAAAAGACCTCAGAAGAACAGGCGAATCTCAACATAACACTGACTGTTACGTAATAGTCGGGCTCGCCCCCAATATTTGCATATGCCAGCCCATGTTAAAGGAATTACACAAGGGCAGCCAGTATTAATGTCTGGATCTGTGCACAGCTGAATCATCAGACTAGGTAAGCAAGCAAGAACAGTAGCAAAAAATGGCAGATGGAGCGATAATAACTGACATATTTGTAAACTGTCTTTCTAAATGTTTCGTTAGCATGTTGCTAATGTACTGTTAAATGTGGTTAAACTTACCAACGTTTCTTATTGTATTCATGGAGACAAGAGCCATCGTTATTTTCATTATTAAACACTTGCAGTCTGTATAATTCATAAACAACTTCATTCTTTATAAATCTCTCCAACAGTGTAGCATTAGCCCGTTAGCCACGGATCACAGCCTCAAATTCATTCAGAATCAAATGTAAACATCCAAATAAATTCAATACTCACATAAGCTGACGCATGCATGCAGTATGCATGACGAACACTTTGTAAAGATCCATTTTGAGGGTTATATTAGCTGTGTGAACTTTGTTTATGCTGTTAAAGGCAAGCGCGAGCTCCGTGGGCGGGAAGCGTGAGCATTTAAAGGGGCCGCAGCCTGAATCGGCGCATTTCTAATTATGCCCCAAAATAGGCAGTTAAAAAAATTAATTAAAAAAAAAATCTGTGTGATATTTTGAGCTGAAACTTCACAGACACATTCAGGGGACACCTTAGACTTATATTACATCTTGTAAAAAAACGTTCGATGGCACCTTTAAATGTAGTGAAGTGTCTCAGAATCAGTTGTCATTGTGGGGGACCAGGTTTATCACACTATTTATACATGGATTCATCTACAGGAAATGACATCCTTGGTATGTTCAACATTGTGTGAGCATGTTTTCCAGCATTTCTGCAGCTGTTCATCAGACTATTTAAGGCAGTATATATCAGGTTATTGCAGGGACAGCCAGCCCTATAAACAGAGGTGGTCTTTATGTGCTCTCCTGAAGCTGTCTAACATCCCCTGCAGGGAAGCACATAAAGAAAAAAAACTGTGATTTCCACCGAATCACAAGAATGTACGTACGTGAATCATCTGTTTGAAGGTCACATGTATCCAGCATTTGTGTTTATTAAATAGCACTGTCTACGTTCCATGGACTCCATTTGATTCATGTGGTCCTTGGCAGAGAGTCTTGAATGTCTGTTGTGCTCTTCCACCATTGGCATGTGTCTAAGTGCTGATCCGTCTTTATTAATAAAATTAATATATAGTGTCAAAACAAATGAACAACTTACATCACTCTATTAGTTGCTATCTTCAGCAGAGGAAAATTAAGGGACACTCTCAGCTTCTTTATGACATATTCCATCTCAGAATCAAGTAAAGCAATTGTGTCAGGTGATAATTTACCACATTGTAAAGAGAAATAAAATGCTACACAGTAAGCCTGCAGCTATGATGTGCTAAAATGCTATTTTAATCCCATCACCTGCTGATGTATGACTTAATTTCATCTGTTGTAAAAATAAATATTAATGTCATACTTAAGTGTCACAGACCATTACACGCATGACAATTTAGCTTCTGCTTAGGCAAATTATAACAGTGGAGAATGACTGTACATAAATATTTCCAGAAGAAAAACTTAACACTTTGAAATACTTAGTATTTTAGATATTTTAATTAACATATGAACACATTTAGTGAAAAATGTGCTCCAATAAAATGCTCAAGCTAATTAAAACCTTTGTTTTACACCATTTCCAAAAATACAGCCAAAAAAAGTGTAAATCAGCATGCTTTCATATGGCTTAAAGGGGACATATTATGCCTAGGGGACCTAAATTCACTTTTATATTGTGTTTGAACATAATTATGTATCTGCAGTGTGTCCCTATTGTGGTAAAAATCCATCCACTCCATTTGCTATTTTTCCCATAAATTTGAAACAGTGTCTCAAAATGATCCGATCACGAATGTGCTAAAATATGACATCACAACTGGTGACGGAATCTGCCCTGTTAGCTTAGCTCCTCTCCTGAGTAAGCTAAACCTCCTCCCCAAGGATAAAGGATAAGCAAATGTATTCTTATGAAAGCTACAAAAGTTTATCGATCAAGAGCAGTGGGTGATTTTCTGTTTTTCTTTTGTTGTTTGATTCATATTAACAGCATACAGCAATAGGTACTGTATTTTGCGCTGCTTTCTCAGATCTAATATACACATGTGATTTCTTTCATTGCCGTTTACGTTCACAGACATAACCGACTGTGAACTTTGTGTGTTTTTGACATAACCTGTGTTGACAGTTTAAGCTCAATAGGACATGAAAGAGAACTTAGTTTAATACTCACACAATGCAACATCTGACAGCCAGCTTTCTGTGCATGTGCTTCAGCTGTGTGCAATCAGAAAACCATATATCAGAAGTTTAAACTGATATGGCTTTAAAACACATTTAAATAATAACTTTCATGATGACAATGATTTGGTTTGTTAGTTTTCGGCAGGGTATCCAAGGCACAAACTGTAAAGGCACAGAGCTGTTCTGTACACTGTAAAAAATGACCGTGATTTTAACAGTAAAAGACTGTAAAAATGCTGCGGTGAAAAACTGTTGATTGGTTTACAGAAAGTTTCCGTACTATATACGGTGAATAACTGTAATAGATCTAATGGTACATTTAATGTAATTTTACGGTAAAATACCTTTAAATTCACAGTTTTTGGAAGTGAAAAATAACAATTCATTGTAAAATTTACAGTGAAAAACCGTATATTGACATTCCCACAATTCCCTGCGTGACACTTCACATTTGATAAATTTTCGTTGAAATAACTCTGTTTCTTCTTAGTTTTTCTCATTTTTTTCTAATCAGTTATGTACATTAGGGTTTTATGTTACATCTAATGTTGTTAAATTAATGTTTATTGCATTTTTTAAATTTCATGCATGTTACCATGATGGTGTTTAGTGTGTGTGTGTGAATGACACTGTGTGCACCTTCTATATATTAGTATTGTGCTTCTCAGCTTGTGGAAAAGCTGCTTGTGATGAACTTTGATTCATCATGTGACTCTCATCACCACTGTGTTTGGTGACTGTCAGTGTATTATAAAGGTACAAAACAGATATTAGTACTTCATTAGGTTAGTAAATTAACATTATATCAGTTAATGAAATACATTATTTTACCGTAAATTTAACAGATTTAAAATGTAAAATTCACATGTAACTCCATAAGTATGTTTACGGTTTGATGTCATTTTTACAGTATTGTTCTGGTAACCACAGCTGCCGGTATTTTTCCGTAGAAACAACGGGATTTTTTTTTACAGTGTATGGGAGGCAGGGAGCAGCAGCTCATTTGCATTTAAAGATACATGCACAATTAACATTTACTTGGGCATTTACAAGATAGTATAATAAATGATTTGTGGGGTATTTTAAGCTGAAACTTCACAGACACATACCAGGGACACCTATGACTTATATTACATCTTGTAAAAAGGGACATAATAGGTCCACTTTAAAAGGTGTCTTGAGATCCACTTGTTTACATTCTAATATGTGACCCTGGACCACAAAACCAGTCATAAGTCGCACGGGTATATATGTAGCAATAGCTAACAATACATTGTATAGGTCAAAATTATAGATTTTTCTTTTATGCAAAAAATCATTAGGATATTAAGTAAAGATCATGTTCCATGGAGATAATTTGTAAATTTCCTACCGTAAATATATCAAAAATGTATTTTTGTAAGTGGGTATGCATTGCTAAGGACTATTTAGACATCTTTAAAGGCGATTTTCTCAATATTTAGATTTTTTTGCACCCTCAGATTCCAGATTTTCAAATAGTTGTATCTCGGCCTAATATTGTCATATCTTAACAAACCATACATCAACAGAAAGCGTATTTATTCAGCTTTTAGATGATGTATAAATCACAATTTAAAAAAAAAATACCCTTATGACTGTTTTTTGTGGTCCAGGGTGTAATTTTTAACATTGCTACTTGTATGTGAATCTAATTCAAATGCAGTTGCCTCAGCTAATAACTCGACAAATACCATATTGATTTAATACACAATACACAATGCAAATTTCTGTTTACTTAAAGTTTGGTTCTGTATTATTACAGGATTATTCTTTGTTATACAGGATGGTTGGAAACTCTGCTGTGTAGTTGTGCAAACAATGCTGAATATGTTCACAAAAATGGCTTCATTTGTAGTGCATTCTCTGGAGTATATTATTTATATATATATATATATATATATATATATATATATATATATATATATAAATGTCCCATTCAAAAATGTACATACCCTTGATTCTTAATACTGTGTGTCTTTACCTGGATGATCCACATTTTTATGTTTTGTGATGGTTGTTCATGAGTCTCTTGTTTGTCCTGAACAGTTACACTGACCAATGTTCTTCAGAAAAATCCTCCAGATCCTGCAAATTCTTCAGTTTTGGTGAAAACATTTTGAAATGAAGATATGAGTATCATATGAGTATCTTCTGTAGCTTCCGATAGGCAGTACAAAATGAAAAAATTAGATATTTAAACAAAATAAGACAAATCTGGACATCATCTTGTTCAAAAGTTTTCACCCCCCGGCTCTCAATGCATCAGGTTTTCTTCTGGATCATCAGTGAATGTTTGAACCTTTTTAAATAGTTGTATTTGAGTCCCTCAATCGTCCTCAGTGTGAAAAGATGGATCTCAATATCATACAGTCACTGCTGGAAAGGATTCAAATATGCAGAAGATGCTGAAAAACTGAAGAATTTGCAGGACCTGGAGGATTTTTCTGAAGAATGTTGGTCAGTTTATCTGTTCAGGACAAACAAGAGACTCATGAAGAACCATCACAAAACACAAAAACAGTCGTGGATCATCCAGATAACCACACACAGTATTAAGGGTATGTAAATTTTTGAACAGGTCATTTTTATAAATTCAGCTATTTTTTGACTATATGTAAACATCTTTCATGCAAAATATCTTATTCAGGACAGTACTAAATAAAAAAGAACACACATTTTGCACACATTTCCCAGAGTCTGGAGGAAGAGTGGAGAGGCACAGAAACCATGTTGCTTGAAGTCCAGTGTAAAGTTTCCACAGTCAGTGATGATTTGGGCTGCCATGTCATTTGCTGGTGTTGGTCCACTGTGTTTTCTGAAGTCCACAGTCAACGCAGCCACGACACTTTCCACAACATTCTAATTTATTGAGATGCACCTGTGTATATATAGTGCATTCTCTCTCTCTATATATTTCTCTGTGATATATATATATATATATATATATATATATATATATATATATATATATATATATATATATATATATATATACAGACAGAGAGAGAGAGAGAGAGAGAGCGAGAGAGAGAGAGAGAGAAATGACAGCATCACATAGGCTACAAAATTCTTTGAACCAATAGGGTAGCGTCAAAGACCAAACAGCTATAAATGGCTGGAGGAAAAATAGGTCTTACATGTCCCTGAGCCAAACCCCAGATCATAACAATCACTGAAGTTAGTTGCAAAGCTATTAAAAGATGAAGATATGAACCTGTATCTGCTGTTTAGGCTGACTGCACCTGATAAGGGATCAGAGCATGTGACATATGGAGTGATATCAAACTGAACTGACCAGTAAAGCACCACCATAGCTCTCAAATTATCCATTGCATTTGCTTGTATTCACATAGAATGTTTCAAGTCATGTCACAATAGGTTTAAGGTCAAAGATGCTAAATGTTACTGCGTCTTGAAACTACATTCAATAAATTCAACTGAATATATATCAATTAACAAATGCATAATCGAATTGCAAAAATTAGATTTGAAATGGCTTAAAATAATATAAATCTGGCACACCAATCTGATATGACACATTACAAAGTCTTTTTGACCTTTTTGGATCTTGACAGCCCCTGGTCACCATTCACTTTAATTGTGTGAAAAGAATGTAAAGATTCTATATAACATCTCCTTTTAAGTTTCTTTCAAGAAAGAAAGTCATACAGGTTGGAGCGACATGAGGATGAATAAAATTTTGTGTTGAACTACCAACGCTATCGCACGACCAATTTGTACTTCATGTCATGTCAATGAAATGCATAAAAAGTTTTACATTTTAGTTGAAAATGGTGTCATATAAACAGCCACTAAACCCCAGTGATGGGTAGGTTTAGGGGTGGGGTTAGTGGTAGGTCATCCGTACGAATTCATACAAATTTGGCAAATTAGAAACAGTCTAAGTCTAAAATGAATAAAATTTTGTGTTGAACTACCAACGCTATCGCACGACCAATTTGTACGTATTTTACAAGGTGGCTAATTCATGCGAATTCATATGATTTGTCTAAGGGTACGTTTACGCGACAACGATATGCTTAAAACGGATATGTTTTTCCTTTGAGTTTTCCGTGTACAGATGACACCATTGTCAAAACGCTCCTCATTCACACGAATCCGTGAAATCGACTAAAAATCGCTGTATTCTGCTGGCAGGCCATTAGATGGCGATGAAACACTATAGACTGATGCATGACGTCATTGTTTTCGCAGATTCGCGTTTTTGTTGTTTACACAGAGACCAGGGTTGCCAGGTTTTCGCCCAATTGCTCCTCAAAACTAGCCCAATCGCATTTCAGGGCAGTCCCACAGTAAAAATTATGGTCTGGGGGGTAAAATTCGCGTTTTTGGCGGGACTCCACAGGTAAAATTCGCATTCCAGGGATTAAATATCACGTTATTTTGGGTTGATTCAACCCGCGGACACCCCCAATTCAGAGGAAAAAATGTGGACTTGGCAACACTGACAAAGACCGTTTTCAGTCATCCAAAACACCGTTGTCATGTCAATGAAACGCATAAATAGTTTTACATTTTAGTTGAAAATGGTGTCGTGTAAACAGCCACTAAACCCCAGTGACGGATAGGGGTGGGGTTAGTGGTAGGTCATCCGTACTAATTCATACAAATTTGGCAAATTGTAAAATACATATGATTTAGCAAAAAAACATATGAATTCATACAAATTAGCCACCTTGTAAAATACGTACAAATTGCCGTGAGATCGGGTTGCAACTACTATATTCCTGTAATAACATTCTGAATAACACCTGTGTAAACCATTGTTTGAATCAACATATTATTTGCCCTTGCATGCAAACAGACTAGAAACAGTCTAAGTCTAAACAGTGTATTTTTGTCTCAAAAAATGTTTGTACATCCAAAAAAAAATTGTACATCCAAATGTTTTTGTTATTCTATAACTGAGCTCTGTTCCTGATCAATAAAAACTCATGTAAGAGTAAACTGTTGGCAGGTTTGGAGTGAAAAGATAAAACGAAAATATCTGGGAAAACATTCTTTCATTTCCAT